>NC_057800.1:607101227-607214284 GCF_018294505.1 Triticum aestivum
CCCCTCGGGACTCTTCTGTCCCACCTCCGATACTCCGTGGGCTTCTTCTGGTCCAAAAATGATCCCCATGAAGTTTCAGGTCATTTGGACTCTGTTTGATTTTCCTTTTCTGCGATACTTAAAAACAAAGGAAAAACAGAAACTGGCACTGGACTCTGGGTTAATAGGTTAGTCCCAAAAATAATATAAAAGTGTATAATGAAGCCCATAAACATCCAAAACAGATAATATAATAGCATGGAACAATCAAAAATTATAGATACGTTGAAGACGTATCAATGGCTAGGGTTGTGCAAGAAGGAGTGAGTGAGTTAGGGTTTACTCCACGGTCCAGCGCACTTAATTAACCATTCTTGACTGGCAAAAATAAGGCTCGACTCATTCCCGCAACCTGCATGGCATGGCAAGGCGGGCGGCAGAGGAGGAAGAGAGCGCGTGTACAACTTATTTTTCCAAGCTAATGGCATATGGTAGAGTAGCCCTTATAAAGGCGTCTCACTTTTACTACTCTAGCAGTATGGTACCAAAATTCCCATCATTTGCCATACACCTAAATGGATCTTAGAAATTAACCATGGATTATTGTCTTGTATGGGCCAAAACCCATCTATAATCCAACACCGATGGTGTCATGGACTACACGACAATCCAAACATACTGCATGGCTGTGAATGGATCGGCCCTCCACAACCAATGTGCTCAACTTGTTTTGGTGTTTGCAGCCAACCACACACATATCTCACAAGTGCTTACATTGAACAAAGGAGTTTGTTACAACTTTGCACTGTAATTGCACTTTTGTAGTATGCAAAGAATAATCATGTAATAGTGCAACACACATATTGCATTGTATTTGGGTGTATGCGTTTACACTCACCCAACATCCCAAAGATTTCCACAAAAGAACTAATAGAAATTAAAATTAAATTAAATAAATAAAAAGATAAAACTAGAAAGGAAGAAAGGAGAGACGGGAGGGCTGGGCCGTCAGATGGGCTAGATAGAGCTATTACGGAATTAATTGGCCCAAAACAGAGGTCAGTCGAAAATTCACAGTCAAAAACAAGCGCGAACGCTATTTATCGCATTGAGCGATCGAGAGTGGAAGTCTTGCTGAAGCTTTTTCTCCCTTTGCGTTGTCTGGGGTCAGCCCATTTACATGCATATGTTCGTAAAAAGGAAAATGGTAGAAGGGGGATGGATTCGATCCCTGGTCTTCAGGTTGAACACGTGCTGCACCAGCCACTCCGCCCAACAAAATTTCGTGGGAAGAAAAAGGGGCACCACCTACCTGAGGCTACTCGAGCCGTTTTCTTCCAGTTTTTTCCTTTTTATTTTATTTTATTTATTTTCTTTTTTCTTCTCCGTTCTTCCGTCATTGTTTTTCATTCTTTTTTGCATTTTCTTTGTTCTTCACCATTTTTTGTTTGGTTTTCTTTCTTCTTCTCGGTTTTTTTGTCATGGTTTTCTTATTTCTTCTCCGTTTTTCGTTTTTCTTTTGTGTTTTCTTATGTTTGTTTTTGTTTTCACTCCACATTTTTGTACATATCAAAAAAAAATTTTGTAACAAGTGATCAACATTTTTTGTATACACGGTCAACATTGTCCGAACGCTATTTTAGCATTTTTCAAATACTTGTTCAACATTTTAATAGTTATTCAATATTTTTTCAAATACTTGATCAACATTTTCAAATACTTATTCAACAATTTCAAATACCCGTTCAACATTTTTAATACCTATTCAACATTTTTCAAATACTTGTTCAACATTTTTCAAATTCTTGTTCAACATTTGTAATACTTGTTCAACATTTTTCATATACTCGTTCAACATTTTTTGATACCCGTTCAACATTTTTCATATACTTGTTCAATGTTTTTAATACTTCTTCAACATTTTTTCATATACTTGATCAACATTTTTCAAATTCTTGTTCAACATTTTTTAATACTTATTCAACATTTTTTCTGAATGTGTTCTTGAACAGTGTTCTTTGTAATATGTGTGTATATATATATATGTAGAATAATTTAAAGTATAAAGAAAAGTACAAAAAAATAAAAAATGAGAACAGAAAATAGAAATAAAGAAAAAAAACAAAACAGGCTGTGGCGCCCGCGCGACTGGGACGGCGCGTCTGGGGCTCGCCCCGACGCGAGAGCATCCCCTCTCGCGTAACACAAGGAATAGGGGCGCCCCAAAACAAGACACGCCACCCAACAGAGGAAAGGGAGCATGAATCTTGGAGGAGCAGCCAACAGTTGAAAAAACTGACTAACCAAAATTTAATTTTCTGGAAACTTACATATATCTAAAATGCTAGAAATAATGTATGACACAAATGACATATTGATTCTACTTGCAAGGACCATATAGGGGTCATATTATGACAATTGTGTGTGCACAGTCTCCGCAACCTTCAAAACATTACGGAGCACACTTCATATATGATATGGATGTTGTCAATATGATGATTCTGCTATAGTTGCTCTAACTGTTTACATTTTATTTCTCAAAGCCGAACATAAAAATTACCTCCTTCGTTTTATAATTCTTGTCGTGGTTTTAGTCAAACAAAAATTATGGAATGAAGAGAGTATTTTGTGCCTCACGGAAAACACTCTGAACAAACAAACAAATAAGAAATCAATGAGATGGCGCATAACAATCTCCCACTCGCGTTGCATTGTGTCCGGGAGAGCAATGTCATTGCGCATTCGCAGGCTCAAGCATGCTACACGGAGAAACTTTATGAGGAATGGTATGGACACCATACTGACTCCCTTATCCCCTCTATCGTAGCAGACATAGTTATTGTTTAATGAAAGTCGACAAACTTAGCAAAAAAAAATCTCCCACTCACACTAATTCAAAACACTTTAGCTAGGTATTTTTAATTTGGGCCAGTCTTTTTTTACCATTGATCGCTGCTCCAAGATGTGTGCTCTTTTTTTTCTGTTGGTGTATTGTCATATTTTGTGCCGAAATGTTTTGACTCACCATTATCTTGGGTCAGTCGATTTTTTATTGGGCTGAAGCCTGTTACACGTTTTCTTATTGGCTTGTTTGTACGCCTTTTCGCTTCTGTTTTTTTCTCTATTTTAGTTGGTTATTTAATGGGTATTTTTGGGATGCTGGGTGAGTGTAAAATGTATACACACAAGTATCATACAATATGTGTCTAAATTATATTGTAGTGTAAAAATTGCACTATTATATGTTTATTTCAGGTGCAATTTCAGCGCAAAGTTGTGTGCAAGTTTTTTTAAGATTTTTTATTTTCTTTATTTTTAAAGGTTAATACCAATGAAAGTAATTCATTGTCCTTTATAGAACTTCATTTATATATTTTTATTTTTATTTTCAGAAAAGGAGGATTTACCTCCGGCCTCTGCACTATTACGATGCATATAGCTATAAACTTCATTTATTTATTCTTTTGTTTCGTTTTGCTTCTTCTTTAAAGGTAATGGCAACGCCACTAATTCATTTCTTCTTAGTAACTTTTTTGACGGAATTCCACTGCTTTATTATTATTTTGCCTATTATAAAAGAAATAAATTCATATGCAAATTGTGTGCAAATATTATCACTATTTATTTTATTTTGCTTCTTTTCATTCTTCTTAAAGAGTAATAGCAATGTCACTAATTCAAGAAACCCTTTTTTGTTTTCAAATTTCACTATTATATGATGATTATTGCACATTAAAATGCAATTTTTGTGTAAATCATGTGCAATTTTTTTTCATTGTTTCATTTTTATTTTCTTCTTCTTAAAGGGTAATACTAATGCCATTAATTCATTCTGTTGTAGAAAACTTCTTTTTTATTCTATCCGGTTTTTATTTTATTTTATTTCCTCTCTAAGTGTATTTTCTATGTAAATTGTGTGCAAATATCATCAATTTTTCATTTGTTTTCTTCTGGAAGGGTAATACCAATGTAACCATCGTTCTTTCACAGAGAACTTCATCAGCCTGATTTTGTTTTACTTTTTATTTCTTTAAAGGTCATAATCAATGCCACTGATTCATTTCTTCTTAGGAATTCTTTGTTGTGAAATTGCACGGTTATATGCTTATTCTTATATCATCAAAAAGCGGAATTTCTGTGAAAATTATATGTGGATTTATTTGTTGTTTTCAAGGGTAAAATCAATGCCACTAATTTATTTTTCCTTATAAAACCTCGGTATTTGATTTTGTTTTATTTTTTATTTTATTATCTCCATACAGGAAACTAGACATATTATACTCCGTATAATACAAGAAGGTTGAAAGGATCGATATGGTTGACTAGAGGGGGGGGGGTGAATAGGCAACTAACAATTTTTAACCTTTTCTTTACCAAATTAAACTTTGCAACAAATAGGTTGTCTAGATGTGCAACTAAGTGAGCAACCTATATGATGCAATATCAACTAGCACGCAAGCAAACAAGAGATGTAACAATAAGTAAGCTTGCGAAAGTAAAGGCACGAAATAACCAATAGTGGAGCCGGTGGAGACAAGGATGTGTTACCGGAGTTCCTTCCTTTTAAAGGGGAGTACGTCTCCGTTAGAGCGGTGTGGAGGCACAATGCTCCCCAAGGAGCCACTAGGGCCACCGTATTCTCCTCACGCCCTCACACGATGCGAGATGCCGTGATTCCACTATTGGTGCCCTTGAAGGTGGCGACCGAACCTTTACAAGCAAGGTTGGGGCAATCTCCACAACAATCAGAGGCTCCCAACAACAACACCACGAAGCTTCACCGCAATGGAGTATGGCTTCGAGGTGACCTCAATCGTCTAGGGTGCTCAACACCCAAGAGTAACAAGATCCGCAAGGGATAAGTGGGGGGAATCAAATATCCTTTGGTGGAAGTGTAGATCGGGCCCTTGTCACCCAATCCCGAGCAAATCAACAAGTTTGATTGGCTAGGGAGAGAGATCGGGCGAAAATGGAGCTTGGAGCAACAATGGAGCTTAGAGGTGGAAGATATAGTCAACTAGAGGTAGAAGACATCCCTTATATAGTCGTGGAAAGAATCCAACCGTTATCCACTAGTTCTTCCCGCGACTCACGGTACTACCGCTCCAAGGAAGCGGTACTACCGCGGCGCCGCGCGGTACTACCGTGGACCACCACGGTACTACCGTGGCAACTGCACAGGCCGGAACAAGCCTGAAGAAGGAGCAGTACTACCGCTTGCGCGGTACTACCGCTCCCCTTGCGGTACTACCGCAAGGCAGGAGGGTCACGGCCTCGGAAGGGCGCGGATGAAATAAAATACATCTGTGCAAACTTCCGCAGAAACTAGGGTGGTGCGAAAACCCGACGCGGTACTACCGCCTGCGAGGCGCGGTACTACCGTGGTCGGCGCGGATGTAAAAATTTCATCCGTGCCTACTACCGTGACACTGCGGTACTAGGCCTATGGGCCACGGTACTACGACTCCAAGGGAGCTGTACTACCGTGGGCCGCCACAGTACTACCGTGCTGGACGAGCGGTACTACCGTGGGCGGCGCGGATGTAAAAAATTACATCCGCCCCTACTACCGCACCGGAGCGGCACTAGGCCAGGGAGCCGCGGTACTACCGCACCAAGGGGCGGTACTACCGTGAAGCGCCGCGGTACTACCGCTTGTACCTGCGGTACTACCGCAAGTACAGCAGTAGTCGCCAGATTTCCACACAACCATGATAACGACGGGTAGCTCCAAAGTGCAAGGAAAGAAGGGACAAGTGTACGTGTGATTCCACCCTACCTTTCCGCCGCGGACCCCCTCTTAATAGTACGACTCTCCTACGACTCAACTCCACCAAGGAGAAACGTAGAACAACGCCGGCTTCAACAGTCTCCGAGGGGCACGGAATCGTCTTGTGCCTAATGATGAGGAGTCTGAGGAACTCAAAGCACACGATTAGTCCGCACGAGCATTGTCATCAATCACCAAAACACTTAGGGAAAGATATGCCCTTACAATCTCCCCCTTTTTGGTGTATTGATGACAACACGGGATTTGCACAAAGATAAGATAATATTAGAGCAGTGGCAAACCACACTTCTCTAAAATATAGACGGGGCTCCCCCTAGATGTGTGCACTTTTAGAAGAATGCTTTGGACTGCATGACACACAAACTAGGATCAACACTCCCCCTATATTTTAGAGACCAAGACAGGATAATAGGCATAGCATAGCAGGAAAGTAGCACAATAACACAAGCTAGCTAGGATAGATAGAGTGCATATGTCTTACACCATATGAGGTAAGAAACCAAGGTTCAAACGAAAGCAGAGAGAACAACTGAAAGCAGCAAACACACGACACACACACTCGCAAATCCCTACACTCTCTCCCCCTTTGGCATCGAGACGCCAAAAAGGCAGAGAGGACACCTAAACACACAAGAGGTGGCTCAAGCAGAGAAGTCGTCCCATGGCTCTTTGTCAGACGCCTCTGCAGCTGGAATGGACTCCTCGACCTCCTCCTCAGAATCAGTCCACCTGAATCCTTGCTTCTCCATCCACTCGGTCTCAGGAGTGATGTGCTCCTCAGACCCGCCAGACACATCCTCGCCATAGAGCTGCAAGACCTTGTTGTGCCGGCGACGACTCTCCTTGGACTCCACGTGAGCCCTGTACTGGCCCTTGGCTTGCATGCAGAAAAGAGACTTCATCTTATCCTTCAACTTCTTGGCCCAAGATGGCCTAGAGTCACTCTGAGAGGGCCTAGCAGAACGGCCCTCGGCGCCAGCAACATCCTCATCAACAGCAGCAGCCCTAGCAGCAGACGCCTCAGCACGGGTAGCGGTGTTAGCCCAGTTGGGTTTGACCCTCAGACAAATGGGCTCGCAGCGAATCCAGTTTGGAGCCAGGAACTCCTCCGCAGGGTACATCTTCTCCCAAGTCTTCGAAATCAGCAGAAACAGGTAGGGCCCATAAATAGGCACCTTGCGGTTGAACACAGCAAACCGAAGCTCACACCACATGATGTGAGAGACATCAAGTGGCTGAGTCTGAGACGAGCGAGCCTCCTGGCAAATAAGCATCATGTCCACCATATAGGCATGAACCTTGTCTTTGTCACCGATGCGGGGGAACAAGGAGTTGCGGAAGATGCGGTACATGATATCCAGAAAGGGGTTGAGAACCAAGATTGTCTTGCTATTGGCGAGCGTCTTCTCAACCATGAACGGGGTGAGCTTGTCCTTGTCAGCAGAGTCAGCATTGCCGTGAGGGCGAACACCAACAGGAGTGTCAAGTCCATCATCAACAACTTGAAGCAAATCCATGAACTCCTTCCAGGTAGCAGACAGCTTGCGGCCATTGGTCATCCAAGTCATCCTCCTTTCATCATTGGTGTGAAAATACACTGAGGCAAAGAACTGACAGATGATCTCAGGGTCATAGTCCAAGTGGAAAGAGAGCACATGCTCAATTCCAAACTGCTCCACCAAGTCTAGAGCTTCCCCAAAGTAGTCACGAAACTTGTCCTTCCTCATGTGGTGCATATCAATCCACTTTACCTCCACATAGGTATTTTGCTTGTTCTTGATGACATCCAAGTAGATCTGGGTTTGGGTCTTGTTCCAGAACAGTTCACACCCTCTAACAGTGGAGCGAGGGGTCGCATAAGGGTGAAGCTGCCTGAGACGGACATACTCTGTAGGGCCTATCTCATCCATACCCCTGGCGGGCTCCTTGTGCTTGCTAGCTGTGGTCTTGACATTTCGCTTGGATGCAGATGATCCCTCGGGAACTTCTCCTGGGTTGCGCAGACGCTTGGAGCCAGTGTCACGAACGGGATTGGCCCGGCGAGAGCCACCACCTAAGACACACACGCAAGACACCAAAACAAAAGGCGAAAAGAATCAATGCAAAGGCCAAAGACAGCACAAGAAATCCATAGAAGATAAACGAGAAAGTTGGCATGCGATAGATGTGAACCACGGTAGATCTGCCATGGTTTGCGGTACTAAAGGCTTAGTACAGCTCCAGACGCGGTAGTACCGTGCGGGGTCACGGTAGTACCGTGGCTGGGGCAGTAGTAAAGTTTTAGTACCACACGATGCGCGGTAGTACCGCACCGTAGGGGCGGTAGTACCATGCGAGCAGTAGTACTGCTCCCTATGGGCGGTAGTACCGCGTCGCGACAGATCTAACAGGATTTGAATCTAAAAAAGAACCGCGAAGCCATGGCGGTGCTACGGAGATCAGATCTAGCGCTAGACAACAATACAAGTGTAAATCCTATGCAATACCACACTCCTTCATCCTAATCTTGCAGAGATTTAATCTAGGAATCTCAAGAACATACAAGCCTCCCCCAAAACCTAGAAGGACCAAACACAAACAAAAAGGAGAAGGAATTGGGGAAAAACCTTGGTCCATAGCAAGAGCACGTGGTGGGGAACGATCCCACCAGACGGAATCACGGGAGGGCAGCCGGTGGAGGAGATCCGGCAACGAACGCCGGCTCCGTTCGTGAGCACGAGAGAGGAAGAGACAACGTGGAGAGAAAGAGGACGAATGGGTATGGGAAGTTAGAACTCCCCCTGCCCGACCTTATCCCCACGCTCTCGAACCGGCACGGTAGTACCGCGGGTCATCGCGGTAGTACCGCCCGGGCGGAAGTACCACACCGAGGCGGTAGTACTGCTCCACCAGGCGGCAGTAAAAAATTACTGCCGCTTGGGGACGGTAGTACCGTGCTCCCATCAGCGGTAGTACCGTGGTTGGCTGCGGTAGAACCGTGGCCGATTGCGGTAGTACCGTGAGCTCACGCCACCGAAGGAAACAAACAAGAGAAAAGAAAACGCCTTTGCACGGAAAAACAGACACAACCCAAAACTACACAAAAAAAAACAAGCACAAACCAAGGAAACAACAGAAAAACCCTAAGCGACAAAACCTCTCGAGGAGAGAGGGCGGTGGACGAAGCCACCTATGTTTGAGTTGGATGGTATGGCACCGCGAAGAATTATCCTTGGGCCCATGACCAAAACTCGTCTTTGAAGCACAAGTACCATCAAAAATGGCTAATGTGAAAGAGGTGATCTATTTATGCATAATGGTGGGAGGGAGAGTTCATTGAGAGAACAGTACTCCCCCTATGTCCATGCCTACACCTAAACTAGACAACAAGTTGAGTGTGGTGGGGGGTGCACGGGTTCAAGTCACATTGCTCAAATCAATGATATTTAGCTCATGCCTTAACTCGCGAAATCTTGCTTCATCCAAGGGCTTCGTGAAAATATCTGCAAGGTTATCATGAGTATTGACATACTTGAGCTCGATCTCCCCTCGCCTAATGTGATCCCGGATGAAGTGATACCGAATCTCAATGTGCTTCGTCTTGAAGTGTCGCACCGGGTTGAGAGAGATCTTGATGGCACTTTCATTGTCACATCAAAGAGGCACTTTGTCACAAATGACGCCGTACTCCTTTAAAGTTTGCCTCATCCATAGGAGTTGAGCACAACAACTACCGACCGCCACATACTCCGCTTCGGTGGACGAGAGAGACACACAACTTTGCTTCTTGGAAGACCAACTTACCAAGGAGCAACCAAGAAATTGGCACCCTCCGGAAGTGGACTTCCTATCCACTTTGTCTCCCGCCCAATCGGAATCCGTGAAACCTTCAAGCTTGAAGTTTGCTCCTCTTGGGTACCATAAGCCAAAGTTTGGGGTATGAGCCAAATATCGAAAGATTCGCTTTACCGCCACAAAGTGACTTTCCTTTGGTGCGGCTTGAAAACGTGCACACATTCCCACACTCAACATGATATCCGGTCTAGATGCACAAAGGTAAAGCAAGGAGCCAATCATGGAGCGATATACCTTTTGATCCACCGCTTTACCATTGGGATCGATGTCAAGTTGGCACTTGGTAGGCATTGGTGTAGTAGCCGGCTTGACATCACTTAGCTTGAATCTTTTAAGCATGTCTTGAGTGTATTTGGCTTGGTTGATGAAGGTTCCTTCTCTTCTTTGTTTGATGTCGAAACCAAGGAAGAACTACAACTCTCCCATCGAAGACATCTTAAACTTGGATGTCATGAGAGCGGCAAATTCTTCATTGAAAGCTTTGTTAGGAGAACCAAAGATAATATCATCAACATATAGTTGGCATACAAACAACTCCCCGTTGACCTTCTTAGTAAAAAGAGTGGGGTCGATTAGCCCTACTTCAAAACCACGATCTTGTAGCAACTCGGTAAGGTGGTCATACCACACACGTGGGGCTTGTTTAAGGCCATAGAGTGCCTTATAGAGTTGATACACATGATTCGGAAAGTAGGGATCCTCGAACCCGGGGGGTTGTTTGACATAGACCAACTCATTAATAGGACCATTAAGAAAAGCACTTTTCACATCCATTTGTTGCAACTTAAAGATGTGATGGGAAGCATAAGCAATCAACAAACGAATGGATTCAAGACAAGCAACGGGAGCAAAGGTTTCACCGTAGTCGATACCCTCGACTTAGGAGTAGCCTTGTGCTACCAATCTCGCCTTGTTGCGAATGATGTTCCCATGAGCATCTTGCTTGTTCTTGAAGATCCACTTGGTTCCAATGACGTTGTGGTTCCCGGACGGTCTTGGCACCAATCTTCACACCTTGTTGTACTCGAAGTTGTTGAGTTCTTCATGCATGGAATTGAGCCAATCCGAGTCTTCGAGCGCCTCATAGACCTTTTGGGGTTCGACACAAGAGACAAACGCGTGATGTTCACAATAGTTTGCCAATTGTCTATGAGTGCTTACCCCCTTTCTTAGGCTTCCAACCACATTTTCCATGAGATGGCCTTGGGTGGTGAGTTTGGAGGCAATCTTCGCGGCACGACGCTCTAATTCCTCCTCGGGTGTGGAAGGAGGAGGGTTGACTTGATGATCTTGAGTGCCGTCTTGAGCTTGTTCTTGACCTTGAGGTTGATCTTGGTCTTGAACTCGCTCGAGGGGAAGAACTTGACCTTGGGAATCAATTAGTGATTCATCACCGTCTTGAGGTGGATCTTGCCCTTGGTCTTGTTCACGAGGTTGAGGGCCTTCACTTTGTTCTTCGGAAGCGTGTGGGTCTTGATGAGGTGATGGCTCTACTAGAGTAGAGCATTGTCCTTCTCCTTCGGCCACAAGGGGTTCCTCAATGGGTAGGATTTGACCAATACCCATTCTTCTTATGGCTTGGGGAGGAATTTCATCACCTATATCACAAGTACCACTTTGCTCCACTTGGGAGCCGTTATTTTCGTCAAACTCCACGTTACACGTCTCCTCGATGAGTCCAGTGGACTTGTTGAGGACACGGTAAGCATGAGAGTTTGTAGCATAACCAACAAATATGCCCTCATGAGCTCTAGCCTCAAATTTAGACAACCGAACACC
Organism: Triticum aestivum; assembly: GCF_018294505.1. NCBI lineage: Eukaryota > Viridiplantae > Streptophyta > Magnoliopsida > Poales > Poaceae > Triticum > Triticum aestivum. The sequence continues at coordinate 607,112,611 of NC_057800.1, forward strand.
TTTCTTGAGAATGAAACACTTACAACCGAACACCCGGAAGTACTTGAGGTTGGGCTTGTTGCCGGTGAGGATCTCATAAGGAGTCTTGTTCAAGCCTTTGCGAAGATAGAGCCGATTGGATGCATGACATGCGGTGTTGATGGCTTCGGCCCAAAAGTTGTACGGAGACTTGAACTCCACCATCATGGTCCTTGCCGCATCCATCAACGTCCGGTTCTTCCTCTCCGCAACACCATTTTGTTGAGGGGTATAAGGTGCCGCATATTGATGCTTGATCCCCTCATCACTAAGAAACTCATCCAAGGTGTAGTTCTTGAACTCAGTGCCGTTGTCGCTTCTTATAGTCAAGATCTTTGCATCATGTTGACGTTGAGCTTCATTTGCAAAGTTGATGACGGCTTGTTGGGTCTCACTTTTCCTCTTGAAGAAGTATACCCAAGTGTATCTTGAATAATCATCCACAATCACCAAGCAATACTTTCTTCCTCCAAGACTATCAAAAGATGGAGGCCCGAAGAGATCCATGTGAAGGAGCTCCAAGGGTCTCTTCGAGTAGATGATGGTTGAGGGAGGGTGAGCCTTTTCATGAAGCTTTCCTTCGATACAAGCACTGCAAGCACGATCTTTGGCAAACTTAACATTTGTTAGTCCACGAACATGGTCCCCCTTGAGAAGACTTTGCAAAGATCTCATATTGACGTGGGCTAAACGGCGATGCCAAAGCCATCCCACGTCAACTTTAGCCATTAGGCATGTCGCGGTCTTAGTAGGTTGCTCCGAAAAGTTAACCACATAGAGACCGTTCTCGACATGCCCAACGAAGGCTACTTTAAGAGTCTTGCTCCACAAGAGGGCCACGGTATCAATATCAAAGAATGTGGCAAAGCCCATGAGTGCAAGTTGACGAACGGAAAGTAAATTAAATGCAAGGGACTCAACAAGCATCACTTTCTCGATCGTTAGATCATGAGAAATGACAACCTTGCCGAGACCCAATACCTTAGAATGTGATGCATCACCCCACTCGACATTGGTGGGCATAGATGGAATCTCTTGCACGTCCACCACCAAGTCCTTGCTCCCGGTCATATGATTTGTTGCTCCACTATCGAGCAACCATGATCCCCCACCGGAAGCAAACACCTACACGAGATCAATGCTTGGTTTTAGGTACCCATTTTGTAATGGGTCCTTTGATGTTAGTAACAAGGGTCTTGGGAACCCAAATAGACCATTCAATGTATTCATACGAGGAACCAACAAATTTAGCATAAACATGTCCATCACTAGCACGGCACAACACAGATGAAGGGTTAAAGTCGCCGGCTTTGTTTGAGGAAATGTTCTTGCCCTTTTGGACATCAACTTCCTTCACTTTCTCCTTCTTCTTCTTAGAAGTACCCTCTCCCTCTTTCACGAACGTTTGTTTGAGGGGAGGAGGACGATTGGCCTTATTGTTCTTCTTCTTCTTGCTCTTGGACTTGGGTGCAAACCCAATTCCTTCTTTGCCCACAACTTCCTTTTGGTTGCTCAAAAGGTCGTTGAGGGTTTTCTCACCTTGAATACAAGTCACAAGGCCCTTCTCAATTTGTTCCTTCAACTTGGCATTTTCCTCCACAAGATACACATGCTCACAACAAGGGTTAGTAGCACGTGCATTATCAATTGATACCATATGAGGAAAGGTGGCCTTTTCCTTGATTAGCTTAACTTGGAGTTGAGCATGAGACTCCTTGAGGCTAGCATGAGTACCCTTCAAGACCTTGTGGGCCTTGTCAAGTATCTCAAACTCCTCTTTGAGTCTAGCATGATCAACCCCAAGTTTAGCCTTCTCGGAGGTTAGCACACGAGACATGACAAGAGCATGATCAAGATCTTTCTTTAACTTAGCATGGTCATCATTGTGTGACTCCTCGAGAGTCAAACGATGCACACGCTCTTCCTCAAGAGCATTAGAGAGATCCGATATCTCACGGCATAGTCACGACTATGACCTTCCATCTTGGAGATGGTTTCTTCGTGAGCCTCGATCATGTCATTGGCCTCACCAAGTTGTTCCAAGAGAGCAACAAAGTGCTTCTTGGACTTTCCCTTGAGCTTACTCATAAAAGACTCAAATTCATTCACTTCCTCATTAGACTCAACATGTCCATCAATGCAATCCTCCACGGAGGGATTAGTAATGATGGTGGTTGTGATGTTGGGGGTTACCTTGTTTGAAGCCTTAGCCATGAGGCATCTAGCGGTGATGTTTTCGTTGGGTGATTCGAAGAGAGACACCCGGGGAGTAGCAATGGCAATGGATGCCATGGCCGTTGCTTCTTCATTCTCATCATCATCGTCATCCTCTTGGTATTCTTCTTGAACCACCAACCCACGCGTGGGAGTCTTCTTGGCGAAGTTGTTCTTGTTGGGGAAGTACTTGGCTTTGTCTTTTCGAATGAACTTGCCACCATTGTCTTCCCGCTTCTCGTAAGGACAATCCGCAACGAAATGGCTCACATTGCCACAGTTGAAACAAGTTCTCACTCGTTGCTTGCCCTTGACGCCACTTGAGTTGTTCTTGTTGAAGTTGGGTCTTGAGCTCTTCTTGCTCCAAAATTGTCTTCAAGCAAGGGCCATGTGCTCATGGTAGTCAAACTTGGTGTCTTCGGGGTTGCTTTCCTCATCCTCCACTTCTTCCTCTTCTTCCACAATAACCTTGGCCTTCAAGGCAATGTTAGGCTTCTTTACTCTTTGAGAACGAAGTACCGCATTGTCGGCGGCCTTGTCCAAGATGCTCATTGCAACGAACTCATCCAACACTTCACTTGAGGTCATGGTGTGGAAGTCCGGTCGTTGACGAATGACGGAGGACATGGCTTTGTTGTAGGGCATCATGGCCTTGAGGAACTTCCGCTTGATCCAATTGTCATCCGTGTCCTTGCTTCCATGATCTCGGAGTGCCACCGCGAGTTGGTCACTCTTCGAAAGAGCTCACGAGGTTCTTCGTCTTCTTTCATTGCAAACTCATCGGCTTCATCTTGCACCACTTCATAGTTGGACCGTTGAATGCTAGCACTTCCACGATAGAGACCCTCGACACATTTCCATGCTTCTTTAGCCACGACATGGGGTCGAAGGTGAGGGAGATCTTCGGGGAGGATTGCATCTTGGATGATGAAGAGAGCACTCTCATTGAATTGATTGTCCACGGCTTCTCGGGGGGTGAAGTTGCTTGGGTCATGAGGATAAAAACCTTCTTCAATGATTCTCCAAAGGTTAGTGATCACATGTTTCAAATGACGCTTAAAGCGATAGACCCAATTATCAAAATCTTCATGTTTCTCATATTTAGGAGGTGGACCGGCATGATTCAAATGAGTGGAGGGGATAGGCCCTCCATAAACCGGGGGTTCCACATGGGCAAAGATGCCGGTGCCATTTCTACCACTAGTAGAAGGACTCTTTTCATTGTTAGCTTCCCCTTTGTCGGAGATAGCATCCGTCACCTTGTTAGTAGGATCACCCGCTTTCATAGGTGCGGTAGATAGTTTGAGTCCCTCTAGGAAATCATTAAACATGCTTTTAACCTCGGCCGTCATGGAGGTTTTCAATGTGTCTAAAGCCACATTGAACTCCTCACGAGAGACCGAGGTTCCCCCTTCGGCCGAAGATGAGATGGGATTCACACCGAAGTGTTCCTCCGCACCATCGTTGGTGTCAACCATACTCTTCGGACGGCAAAGTCCTTAATAAAGAGACGAGGCTCTGATACCAATTGAAAGGATCAATATGGTTGACCAGAGGGGGGGGGGGTGAATAGGCAACTAACAATTTTTAACCTTTTCTTTACCAAATTAAACTTTGCAACAAATAGGTTGTCTAGATGTGCAACTAAGTGAGCAACCTATATGATGCAATATCAACTAGCACGCAAGCAAACAAGAGATGTAACAATAAGTAAGCTTGCGAAAGTAAAGGCACGAAATAACCAATAGTGGAGCCGGTGGAGACAAGGATGTGTTACCGGAGTTCCTTCCTTTTAAAGGGAAGTACGTCTCCATTAGAGCGGTGTGGAGGCACAATGCTCCCCAAGGAGCCACTAGGGCCACCGTACTCTCCTCACGCCCTCACACGATGCGAGATGCCGTGATTCCACTATTGGTGCCCTTGAAGGCGGCGACCGAACCTTTACAAGCAAGGTTGGGGCAATCTCCACAACAATCGGAGGCTCCCAACAACAACACCACGAAGCTTCACCGCAATGGAGTATGGCTTCGAGGTGACCTCAATCGTCTAGGGTGCTCAACACCCAAGAGTAACAAGATCCGCAAGGGATAAGTGGGGGGAATCAAATATCCTTTGGTGGAAGTGTAGATCGGGCCCTTGTCACCCAATCCCGAGCAAATCAACAAGTTTGATTGGCTAGGGAGAGAGATCGGGCGAAAATGGAGCTTGGAGCAACAATGGAGCTTAGAGGTGGAAGATATAGTCAACTAGAGGTAGAAGACATCCCTTATATAGTCGTGGAAAGAATCCAACCGTTATCCACTAGTTCTTCCCGCGACTCACGGTACTACCGCTCCAAGGAAGCGGTACTACCGCGGCGCCGCGCGGTACTACTGTGGACCACCACGGTACTACCGTGGCAACTGCACAGGCCGGAACAAGCCTGAAGAAGGAGCAGTACTACCGCTTGCGCGGTACTACCGCTCCCCTTGCGGTACTACCGCAAGGCAGGAGGGTCACGACCTCGGAAGGGCGCGGATGAAATAAAATACATCCGTGCAAACTTCCGCAGAAACTAGGGTGGTGCGAAAACCCGACGCGGTACTACCGCCTGCGAGGCGCGGTACTACCGTGGTTGGCGCGGATGTAAAAAATTTCATCCGCGCCTACTACCGTGACACTGCGGTACTAGGCCTATGGGCCACGGTACTACGACTCCAAGGGAGTTGTACTACCGTGGGCCGCCACAGTACTACCGTGCTGGACGAGCGGTACTACCGTGGGCGGCGTGGATGTAAAAAATTACATCCGCCCCTACTACCGCACCGGAGCGGCACTAGGCCAGGGAGCCGCGGTACTACCGCACCAAGGGGCGGTACTACCGTGAAGCGCCGCGGTACTACCGCTTGTACCTGCGGTACTACCGCAAGTACAGCAGTAGTCGCCAGATTTCCACACAACCAAGATAACGACGGGTAGCTCCAAAGTGCAAGGAAAGGAGGGACAAGTGTACGTGTGATTCCACCCTACCTTTCCGCCGCGGACCCCCTCTTAATAGTACGGCTCTCCTACGACTCAACTCCACCAAGGAGAAACGTAGAACAACGCCGGCTTCAACAGTCTCCGAGGGGCACGGAATCGTCTTGTGCCTAATGATGAGGAGTCTGAGGAACTCAAAGCACACGATTAGTCCGCACGAGCATTGTCATCAATCACCAAAACACTTAGGGAAAGATATGCCCTTACAAAGGTTAGTTGTACTCTAACTCCATATATACATACACATACCTATGCCTTTCCTCATCATTCTCATGTGAAGATTAATTAAACTCTAAGTCCATGTATATACACATATCTTGTACTGTAATTAAGCTGCATTGGATCGATGGATCGGAACTTACACATAGAAGACATATATGAACTCCAACACTTGTTTGTAGTTTTTAGGATCTGTTCAACAAAAATATACTACTATTATAGCTAGCTAGCTTGTACTATGAGTCTCTATTTCTAATAGAGCAGTTGGTATTCTCGCTTTCAGGGTTTTTTTCGTCCCATCTTTTATGGTTTTTTTGGTACCGCCTCCCACCTTCTCTGGGTTTTTTTGTAGATTTTTTTTCGTTCCCTTCCCCCACTTTATCGGTTTATTTTTGCGTTACCCTCTCACACAACGAAAGAAATCTGAACAGATCAGAACTTTCAATACTGGCACAAGTTATTTAGTAATATAGAATCAATCACGAACAATCTCTAAAGATTAAATCTAAATTAATTAACCTTACCTTAAATCACTCAATCACATTAATTAGAAAACAAATATTTGATTTTCAGAAAAATCGCTCAATCACATTAACCTTACCTTAACTCACGGATGGTAATCAATCTCCAAACAAAGGAAACAATACATCGAGGGAGCAGTAAATAAACTCTCTTTTTTATGACATGTATATGATCTTCCCTTCCCTCTTCGTCGTCGAGCGTTCTTGATTCTCGAGGTCGATGCTTGGGCTGTGTCACTGGATCGCGACGGTGCCGGAGGACGAGGACGGCGAGGCCTGGTGCCGCGGCACCCGTTGGCCGCGGCCGGTGAAGGGGACGAAGAAGGGCGGCTTCCTTGGCCCTGGCTGTGGCCGTGGCCCTAGGAGTTGGTGAGGTGGAAGCGGCACTTGAAGGACCCGGCGTGGGTGGCCGGCGCGCAGACGCACTTGGAAGCGGGCCCGTGGCCCGTGCCGGACGGCGCCGACGCTGACCCGGGCCACCTTCTCAGCGTATTCTTGGAGCTGTGGCTGACCAATTTACATGAAATTAATTCCCTCAGTTTTGGTGGCAAATATAATACACATAATCCATATTGTTATGCACTAGTGTGTGTGTGTGAAATAGATGGATTATGGTCTCGTATCCAATAAAATGGATATGTGTGTGTGTTAGAGAGGGAGAGGGAGAGGGGGAGAGAGAGTGAGGAAGAGGGAGGGAGAGTGTGTGTGTGTAAGGATTTGATGGTAAAAAAGGTCACCAATGTCATTTGATATGTATGAGAATATTAATATTGAACTCTTAAAGTTAATGTGGCACTGTTGCAACGCACGGGCGTTCTTCTAGTAGTAGTAGTATACTAGTATTTTGCATCGAGGCAGATTTTGGATGACATTTCATATCCCAGTCATGTGCGACAAAAAGTTAGACAACGGCTCAGCTTATTCCGGCGGCGCGTCATGCTGAGGAGGGCAACAGAGGAGGAGCGCACGCCCAACTTCCTACTCCCTCCGGTCCTTTTTAGTTCGTATATAAAATTTGACTGAAGTCAAGCCTCATAAAGTTTGATCAACTTTATAGAAAAAAGTACCAACATTTACAATCTGAAATCAATACCAATAAATGTGTCATGACTTAAAGTTTCATATTGTATAACTTTAGCATGGCACATGTTGATATTGGACTAAACTTTAGTCACATCTCTTGCCTTGCATGAATGGACTATATGGACCTATATGATTTATTAGGAATTCTGAAATAATGATTCGGCTGGCTTGAAATAGATCACCTGGCCTCTAGGCACGCCCAAATCAAAAGGAGCAACATTGCAACAACATGTCCCTAAGCGCAATACCTGAGCATCAAGAACAAGATGGGGCTGCTCAACCCAAATAGAAAAGAATCAGCCTACCCCTATGATGTTTTGCAATCCGTTGGCCCCAGCACGAGCCCAAAGAAGAGCCTCCTGGCGGATGGTCTTGAACATGCTGGTGATGGAATGGCGTAGCCCGTCGAAGACGCAACTGTTCCGATGCTTTCAAAGCTCCCAAGATGTGAGCATAACAAGAATGTTGAAGCCTTTGCGAGCGCTCGCAGGAAGCAGGTCACGGGATTGTTCCCACCAACGGGTAAAATCCACATCAAGGCGCGGCAGGAGGATGTGCAGCTGACACCAGTTGAGGACCTCGAACCAGATTTGTCTGGAGAAGGTGCAGCGGGCCAGGATGTGTTGGATGCACTCGAACTCTTGGTCACAAAGCAGGCAAGAATCATCGTGCGGGAGGTTGTGACGCGCAAGCCTGGCCGCCGTCCAGCAGCGGTCAAGGACAGCGAGCCAGAGGAACACCTTCATCCGGAGAGGTGCCCAAGATTTTCATATGAGGCGCCAATGGGGGTCACGGATGGAGCCAGCAAACATCTGCTCGTAGCAGGACTTGGCCAAGTAGTGGCCAGAGTCGGTCCAGTGCCAACGGATCGCGTCTGGGGAGACTGAAAGGTGAACGAGCTGCACCTGACGTCAGAGCTCGACATATTGAAGAAGCGCCAAAGGACCAAGGGCGCCCTTGATGCCTTGTACCCACGCCCGCTGGTGCATGCCGTCGTGCACCAGGCGGTTTTTGCGACGACGGCGAGGGACCAGATCAAAGACCAGGGCGATCTCCGCCACCGTCCTACCGTTGATCCAGTGGTCCGTCTAGAATTTGCACGACAGGCCATTACTGATGGCCTAAGTTGTGGACGCGTGAAACATCGCGGCAGCCTCGGGGTCAGAGGGGAGATGGAGGTGTTGCCATGGCCTCGCAGCGTTCGCGCGCTGGAGCCAGAGCCAACAGACGCTGAGCGCAATCCCAGCCCTGTGCAGATCACGGACGCCCAGACCGCCGAAAGAAAGCGGCCGGCACACTCTGCCAAGCAAACAGGACAATGGCCACCACGGGCGCCTTTGCGCCGTTTATCCGTGTACATCCCTAAGTGTAATGTTCGGAACTCTGTTTGTTTCTACCTATTGATGAATGATATGTAAGCTTTGCGTTTACGCGAAAAAAAACATGTCCCTCAAAAAAGAAGAAAAATGAGCGACAACATGCAAATCTTTTTTTTTTAAGAATAACAACATGCAAATCTTATTCCTCCGTCGGTTGCATCGTGGATACAGGCTCGTCAGTCACGGTTCCACGGAAGCATCCTGTGGAGATGGCCACTGCTCCCGCTAGCCCTCCTCTCCATCTCGAGGAACTGGCCGAGCGACGGCGCCGCGCCGCCGCCGTTCTCCAGGTGGCTCCGGAGGCAGAGCGAGAGCAGCAGCGCCCGCAGCCTGCCGCTCCTGCTCGCCCTCTCGCCCCGGCGCCTGCTGCGCCGGCTCTCCATAGCGTCCACCAGGCCGATCAGGGCCGCCAGCGTGATGCCGCCGCCGCCGCCGCCAGCGCGCGGCAAAGACCACGCCGACTGCAGCATACAAAGTATAAGCAGGAACATCAAATCAAGCTGACCTACACTGACACTGTTATATTGCAGACAGATAGTAGGAGGAGTTGATCGATTCTGACCTCTGTGTCCAGATCAGACGAAGCGACGGACGAGACGCAGTGGGACGGGGTGAATGCCGCGGTGGAGGAGGAGGAGCCGACGCTCCTGACCGCCCCGGCTCCCGGATTCAGGGTGCCCAGGCCCAGTCCAAGAGGCCAGCCGTCCTGCCATACCTCCCAGTCAAGAATCATAAATTTGTCACTATCTTTGGATGGTTAGTGCAAAGTGTAAGGAAAACAGGGAACTGTAAGTAGGACAGGCTTAGGCAGGCGCACCTCATGGTCCATGAGCTGATGAGCAGAGCAGAGCTCTCCGTATCAAGAGCAGGAGAAGATCAGATCACCAGTAACAGTAAGGAGGCGAGCAGAGATGTGGTTAAGGTTATATGGTATGGACAAAGGCAATGGTGGTAACACGTGAAAAAGCTAAACGATGGTCAGTAGAAAAGTTATTTGACTGGCCTCGAGGCAGATAAGGTATTCCAATGCTGCTGCGAGAGAGGTCTCGTCTGCAATCCAACGGCATGGGCGCAGCGCATTGCCATGCCAGTCTTTGCAGCGGTCAAGAGGAAGGGCGACTGTGGCAGAGGGTACATAGGATAATCCAGGAAACCTAGAAAGACGGTAAGAATCATTGACGGTGTCAGCGGACCAAAAAGAGCGCCCGAAACCATGGCATTGGGAGCGGGCGTGTCAGCTGCATCATGGATCGAACTGCACGATGAACAAACAGTCTGAAAACATTATGTTGTAGGAATAGAAAAATCATAGAAAATGAGATGACATGCATCTTAATTTCTATAGAAAAAGAGATGTCATTTGATGTATAGGATAGGAATTTTTTCATTGAGTCTCAACTAATGTTTTTTTTCATTCAAAATGTGAAGGATTGATTCATATCCTATATAGAAATAGGAGTCCATTCCTATAAACCAAATGGCCTCAAAGGAAATTTTCCTATGCAAATCCTATCCTATATAAATTCTATGACATTCCTACAAACCAAAGGAGGCCTCATATTGTTCGGATTTTGTCCGTTTCAGATGGCAATGGAGCGGTGTTTGTTTCGATTTTTGTGTGCATCAGCTGTATGTTCAACGCGCGGCCGTATCTCGTCTGTCAGAGGTCATTTATACCAAAATCAAGCATAGCAAATAGTTTAAATCAAACATAGCAAATAATTTCATATTTGAAATAGTCGTACAACCTAATAGAAATAAAACACAACATCAAATAATCTTAGAGCAACTCCAACGGGGCGACTCAAACGGACATTGATTTTGTCCGCTTTTTATCCGTTTGGGTCGCCCGTCCGCCCGTCCGTGTCCGCTTTTTAGTTTGGGTCGGCCGTGCACCTAACGGGAGGCAGGCCGATTTTATGCATGTCCGGATCGGCATTTTGTCAAACACATAGGAGACAGGGAGCTCGCAAACGCTAGTGCACGTTGGCCCTGGCCGGGACGAGCTGGAGCCTGCTGCTTGAGGTCTGGCTTGGGTGAGGCCGTGCAGTGGCTAGGCGTGGGGAGGCGAGGCCAGTAGCGCCGCCCCGGCGCGCGGACGAGCTGGAGCCCGCCATGGCTCTGCTGCGCGGCAGAGCGAGCTCGGCGCACCGCGACAAGTTCCGAGCATTGGAGGGGAGGTCGCGAGCGGGGCGAGCGAGGCCATGTCGAGAGGGGCAAGCGAAGGCCACGGCAAGCAGGATGAGCGAAGGCCACGACGAGCACCGGAGCGGCTAGCTACGCACGCGGGAAGCATGCGTTGTGCATGCACGCACACAAGCAGCCACCTCGCGCCCGACGGAGCCGTCCCGCGCGCCGTGCCCCGCTCACGCTGTAGCTCGCCGCGCCCGTCGGAGCCGTCCCGCGCGCTGCCGCTCCGCGCCCCGCGCTCGCCGGAGCCATCCTCGCCTCGCCTCGCGCGCCTCTGCCCGTGCCCCGCTCTTGCGCGCCGCATCCCGCGAGCTCGCCTCTGCCCGTACCCCGCTCGTTGGCGGCGGCGCACCAGTCGACGGTTGGGCCGCGCGGCGAGCAGGAGGTGGTCAAGCGGGGCGGCGGGCGCGTTGGAGCAGTGCGCCTCAAGGTGCACCTTGGTGTCTGCACAGAGGAGAGAGGTGGGGTGGGGTGGGCCATCGAATAAAATAAAGCAAAGGGACGTGGGTGGGTGAGTGACAGGTGGGGCAGGCCTGGACACAGGCGGACGAGGCGGGTGCAGATAACGTCCGCTTTGTGTCCGCCGTCGACCCAAATGTGGCTCAAATTTGGGATGAAAATGGATTCGCGCGGATACAAAACAGACATGAAACAGGTCTGCGCATTGGGCCGGCATTTTTGTCCGCGCTGATTCAAACGGACGGCGGCGGACGAAATGGTTACTCCCTTGGAGTTGCTCTTACAACCTCAAAATTTGTATGCATGAAAAGAAATTAAATCGGTAGATTTACTGGTTACTGATGTGAGTCCATATGTGTTCAACCAAGTCATGCTGAAGTTGCATATGAGTATGTCAATCACGTGTTTCATGATGAAATTAGATAAACTGTTGAAAGATTGCGGGAGGTAGGTGCTCAGACTCAACATTTTCATCCTAAAAATCAAACCCTTAGTCGTAGATACTATCATCAAGCTCATCCTCCGCAATCATGTTGTGCATGATCACACAAGCGGTCATCATCTCCCAAATCTTCTAAGTGCTCCATGTCAATGTAGGGTCTCGAACGATACCCCATTGAGATTGGAGCACACCAAAAGCACGCTCCACATCCTTCCTAGCACTCTCCTGCATTTGGGCAAATCTCTGTCTTTTCTCTCCCCGCGGATTGGGTATGGTCTTCACAAGAGTTGTCTACTGAGGATAGATACCATCAGCTAGGTAATATCCCTTGTTGTAATGGTGGTCATTGATCTCAAAGTTGACCTCTAGGGAGTGGCCTTCTGCAAGCTTTGCAAACACTGGAGAACGCTGAAGCACGTTGATATCATTGTGAGAACTAGTCATGTCGAAGAAAGAATGTCATATCCACAGGTCTTGTGAAGCCACCGCTTCAAGTACGACAGTGTCACCTTTCGCATGCCCCTTGTGCTGCCCCTGCCAGGTAAATGGACAGTTCTTCCACTTCCGGTGCATACAATCTATACTATCAAACATGCCCGGAAAACCCATATCGGCATTGATCGCCAACAAACTCTCTGTATCAGCAACACTTGGCTCTCTCAGGTACTCGGGGCCGAACACTGCCACCACGGTCTTACAGAAACTGTACATTGAGAGGAGACATGTGGGCTCACTCATACACACATACTCATCGACAAGATCACCAGGAATTCCATATGGAAGCATGCGAATAGATGCGGTGCATTTTTGGTAAGAAAAGAAGCCAAACTTGCCAAGGGCATCCTCTTTGCCCTAAAAGTATAGGTCATATCCTACTACTTTTTCCCGAATACGATTGAACATATGTCTCCTCATGCGAAATCGGCGACGAAATTGATGTGGTTTGAAGATTGTGGTATTCTCAAAGTAATCGGCATAGAGAAGGGTGTGGCCTCTCTCCCTATTGCGGTTCAAGGCCGGAGCATGCCCGTGGATTGATCCCGGCCCTGAAACAAGGCCGCTTCCTACTAATGTGGTCATGGAAGACCAATGCAACCACCACAAGCTCTTCATCAAGAATGAATCATCCGATGAATAAATGAAGTTGTGAAAGAAATACTCATCCCCGCTATCCATAGTACCTTGTGAGTAAAGCGTCGAACACATTGTGATCGTGGTGGAGATGCGGCTGAAAAGAGCACGTCGAGCTCCCCTCGCAAATAGAAAAGCAAGGTTGGTGTTGGGGGGTGGGCACCCTGCGGCAATGCAGCGCCTGCCGAAAGTTGTTGGGGTCGACTGGCGGCGTCGGCGGCCGTAACTCCTCTCCCACGGGCGACAAGGACCCAAGAACGCCGCCAAAAACTCTTCCGAAACGCGGGTGTGGGCTGGCTATGGCATGGCGTGGTCAGACGACCTTGATGGAAGGCGACGCGCCCGGGAACGGGGGTGATGGCGGGCGGAGGGAAGAGAAAATTGGTTGTGTCTCCGATGGACGGGCCAGAGGACAAAGGCGCGTGTGTCCGTTTAAATGCAAACGGTCCAAAATTGAGCCAGACATGAGTCGAAAGTGGACTGAAAACGAACATTGATCCATTTACTCCATTTAAAAAACGAAGGAAAAGGGGAGCTTTAGGATCGAACCACCCAGCAAAGAAAGCTTGTGCTACTAGCCACCTTGCCATCCTACACTTCGTGCTAAACGAAGGCGCGAGGCTACTTTGAAAGCGGGTCGCACCATTTCTTTCCTTTTTTTCGTCTTGGTTTTCTTTCTTTTCTTTTTTGTTCTCTATATTTTCATTTCTTTTGCATTTATTTGTTCATCTTTTTTTCTCTTTTTACCTTTTTATTTTTTGACAGGGCTTTTCTTTGTTTTTTCTTCATTTTTTGTTTGGTTTTCTTTTGTCTTCTCTATTTTTTGTTTGGATTTTTTTCTTCTTGACTTTTTGTTCCGTTTTCTGTTTTCTTCTCTATGTTTGTTTTCGTAATATACATTTTCGTATATGTTGTATACACATCCAACATTGTCTGATGGCTTATTCAACATTTTTCAAATGCCTGTTCAACCTTTTAATACTTATTCAATATTTTTTTCAATAGTCGTTCAACATTTTTTAAATACTTGTTCAATATTTCTAATACTTATTCAACATTTTCAAATATTTTGGTTCAACACTTTTCAAATACTCGTTCAACATTTTTTAATACTTATTCAATATTTTTTAAATACTTGTTCAACATTTTTAATACTCTTTCAATATTTTCAAATACACGTCCAATTCTTTTAATAATTATTCAACATTTTCAAATACTTGGTCAACATTTTTCAAATACTCGTTCAACATTTCTTAATACCTATTCAACATTTTTCAAATACTCGTTCAACATTTTTTAAAATTATTCAACATTTTTAAATATTTTTGTTCAACACTTTTCAAATACTCGTTGAACATTCTTTAATACTTATTCAACTTTTTTCAAATATTTGTTCAACATTTTTAATACTTATTCAACATTTTCAAATACTTGTTTAACATTTTCAATAATTAATAAATATTTTTAGTAATTAATAAACATTTCCAAATACTTGGTCAACATTGTTTGAATATTCGTTCAACATTTTTAATACTTATTCAACATTTTTCAAATACTCGTTCAACAATTTTAATACTTATTCAACATTTTCAAATATTTTTGTTCAACACTTTTTAAATACTCGTTTAATATTTTTCTATACTTATTAAATATTTTTCAAATACTTGTTCAACATTTTTTGTACTTATTTTTTTTTCAAATATTTGTTCAAATACTTGTTCAATATTTTTAATACTTATTCAACATTTTTAATAATGTGTTTTGAAGAGTATTTAGTATTTTAAAGTACAAATAAAAGTACCAAAATAAAGCAGAAAACAAGAACAGAAAACAGAAAAAGAAACAAGAAAAAGGCCTTGATCTCCCACCTGCCTGGGCCGGGCCATTTGAGACTGCCCCCAACGCGAGGCTTGCCCCTCTCTCGCGTAAGGCGACAAATAGGGGCACCTAGTAGAATCCTAGATTGACAGCTGACGAGCAAAATCAAGGCCCATGACACATGGCGGCTCTCTAGGGGTCCTCCCACCCTTCCCTCGCTGCCGCCGGCCTTCCTAGGGCCCCCGCCGCCGCCGGCCGTCCCCGCCTCCTTCCCCTCTCCCCCTCCCGGATCTGCCCCCGTGTCGCCTCCCCGGGAGGTCCCGGGGCGGTGCGAGCCCCTTCCCCCTTCAGCCGCCCTCCTTTCCCCCTCCCTCCTGCCGCCGCCGACGTCGCCCCTGGCGCTTGGCCGGGTGGTGTTGGCGGCGGCGGGACTGCCTGTCCCCGTGCGCGTGGCTCCCTGCTCGGGTCATGGGGGCGGCGGCGGTGCTCCTCGGCTCGACGACCCGGCGGCAGTGGCCGGCGGTGCGCGAGGTGGTGGCGTGGCCCCTTGGCGCAGGTGGCGGCGAGATGACGTGGTGCCGCAGGTTGGCCGGCGGCACACCCGGCCCAGATCTGGGCCCTGCGGGCCCCATCTGGGTCCTAGCGGGCCGGCCCCCGGCGTTGATTCGTCTCGTCTGTGTGGTGTGGAGGAGGAGCAACTCAGACGAGGGGCGGCGACGCCGACGACATGCCTGCTGCAGCGCGATGACGGGAGCTTTACGGCCGTGGAGGTCCCGGTCGGGCCTGTGGGCCCACGGGCCTGGTATGCTCCTGCTATTGTGTCCGATAGGCTACCGTCATTGACGGTGGAGGTTGTTGTTGGGGAACGCAGTAATTTCAAAAATTTCCTACGCACACGCAAGATCTATCATGGTGATGCATAGCAACAAGAGGGGAAGAGTGTTGTCCACGTACCCTCGTAGACCGTAAGCGGAAGCGTTATGGCAACGCGGTTGATGTAGTCGTACGTCTTCACGATCCGACCGATCCTAGTACCGAAAGTACGGCAACTCCGCAATCTGCACACGTTCGGCTTGGTGACGTCCCACGAACTCTCGATCCAGCTAAGTGTCGAGGGAGAGCTTCGTCAGCACGATAGCGTGATGACGGTGATGATGAAGCTACCGACGCAGGGCTTCGTCTAAGCACTACGACGATATGACCGAGGTGGATTATGGTGGAGGGGGGCACCGCACACGGCTAAGAGATCAATGATCAACTTGTGTGTCTATGGGGTGCCCCCCTCCCCCGTATATAAAGGAGTGGAGAAGGGGGAGAGGGTCGGCCCTCTATGGCGCGCCCTGGAGGAGTCCTATTCCCACCGGGAGTAGGATTCCCCCTTCCCTAGTTGGACTAGGAGAGAAGGAGGGGGAGGGAGGAAGGAAAGGGGGCGCCGCCCCTCCCTTCCTAGTCCAATTCGGACCAGAGGGGGAGGGGGCGCGCGGCCTGCCCTGGCTGCATCTCTCTCTCTCTCTCTCTCTCCACTAAAACCCATTAGGGCCCATATACTCTCCAGGGGTTCCGGTAACCCCCCGGTACTCCGGTATATGCCCAAACTCTCTCGAAATCTTTCCGATGTCCAAACATAGTCATCCAATATATCGTTCTTCATGTCTCGACCATTTTGAGACTCCTCGTCATGTCAGTGATAACATCCAGGACTCCAAACTACCTTCGGTACATCAAAACACATAAACTCATAATACCGATCGTCACCGAATGTTAAGCGTGCGGACCCTACGGGTTCGAGAACTATGTAGACATGACCGAGACACGTCTCCGGTCAATAACCAATAGCGAAACCTGGATGTTGATATTGGCTCCCACATATTCTACGAAGATCTTTATCGGTCAAATCGCATAACGATATACGTTGTTCCCTTTGTCATCCGTATGTTACTTGCCCGAGATTCGATCGTCGGTATCTCAATGCCTAGTTCAATCTCGTTATCGGAAAGTCTCTTTACTCGTTCCGTAATGCATCATCCCGCAACTAACTCATTAGTCACATCGCTTGCAAGGCTTATATTGATGTGCATTACCGAGAGGGCCCAGAGATACCTCTCCGACAATCGGAGTGACAAATCCCTAATCTCAATCTATGCCAACTCAACAAACACCATCAGAGACACCTGTAGAGCACCTTTATAATCACCCAGTTATGTTGTGACGTTTGGTAGCACACGAAATGTTCCTATGGTATTTGGGAGTTGCATGATCTCATAGTCATAGGAACATGTATAAGTTATGGAGAAGTAATAGCAACAAACTAAACGATCATCGTGCTAAGCTAACGGATGGGTCAAGTCAATCACATCATTCTCTAATGATGTGATCCCGTTAATCAAATGACAACTCATGTCTATGGTTAGGAAACACAACCATCATTGATTCAACGAGCTAGTCAAGTAGAGGCATAGTAGTGACATTCTGTTTGTCTATGTATTCACACATGTACTAAGTTTACGGTTAATACAATTCTAGCATGAATAATAAACATTTATCATGATATGAGGAAATATAAATAACAACTTTATTATTGCCTCTAGGGCATTTTTTACTCTCCCACTTGCACTAGAGTCAATAATCTAGATTACATTGTAATGATTCTAACACCCATGGAGTCTTGGTACTGATCATGTTTTTGCTCGTGAGAGAGGCTTAGTCAACGGGTCTGCAACATTCAGATCCGTATGTATCTTGCAAATCTCTATGTCTCCCACCTGGACTAGATCCCGGATGGAGTTGAAGCGTCTCTTGATGTGTTTGGTCCTTTTGTGAAATCTGGATTCCTTTGCTAAGGCAATTGCACCAGTATTGTCACAAAAGATTTTCATTGGACCCGATGCACTAGGTATGACACCTAGATCGGATATGAACTCCTTCATCCAGACTCCTTCATTTGCTGCTTCCGAAGCAGCTATGTACTCCGCTTCACACGTAGATCCCGCCACGACGCTCTGCTTGGAACTGCACCAACTGACAGCTTCACCATTTAATAAAAACACGTATCCGGTTTGTGACTTAGAGCCATCTGGATCAGTATCAAAGCTTGCATCAACGTAACCATTTACGATGAGCTCTTTGTCACCTCCATATACGAGAAACATATCCTTAGTCCTTTTCAGGTATTTCAGGATGTTCTTGACCGATGTCCAGTGATCCACTCTTGGGATTACTTTGGTACCTCCCTGCTAAATTGATAGCAAGGCATACATCAGGTATGGTACACAACATTGCATACATGATAGAGCCTACGGCTGAACCATAGGGAACACCTTTCATTTTCTCTCTATCTTCTGCAGTGGTCGGGCATTGAGTCTGACTCAACTTCACACCTTGTAACACAGGCAAGAACCCTTTCTTTGCTTGATCCATTTTGAACTTCTTCAAAACTTTATCAAGCTATGTGCTTTGTGAAAGTCGAATTAAGCGTCTTGATCTATCTCTATAGATCTTGATGCCTAATATATAAGCAGCTTCAGCGAGGTCTTTCATTGAAAAATTCTTATTCAAGTATCCTTTTATGCTATTCAGAAATTTAGTATCATTTCCGATCAACAATACGTCATCTACATATAATATCGGAAATGGTACAGAGCTCCCACTCACTTTCTTGTAAATACATGCTTCTCCAAAAGTCTGTATAAAACCATATGCTTTGATCACACTATCAAAGCGTATATTCCAACTCCGGGAGGCTTGCACCAGTCCATTAGAGCTTGCACACTTTGTTAGCACCTTTTGGATCGACAAAACCTTCTGGTTGCATCATATACAACTCTTCTTTAAGATATCCATTAAGGAATGCAGTTTTGACATCCATTTGCCAAATTACATAATCATAAAATGCGGCAATTGCTAACATGATTCGGACGAACTTAAGCATCACTACGGGTGAGAAGATCTCATCGTAGTCAACTCCTTGAACTTGTCGAAAACCTTTTGCAACAAGTCGAGCTTTGTAGACAGTAACATTACTGTCAGTGTCAGTCTTCTTCTTGAAGATCCATTTATTCTCTATGGCCTGCCGATCATCGGGCAAGTCAACCAAAGTCCACACTTTGTTCTCATACATGGATCCATCTCATATTTCATGGCCTCAAGCCATTTTGCGGAATCTGGGCTCATCATCGCTTCCTCATAGTTCGTAAGTTCATCATGGTCAAGTAACATGACCTCCAGAACAGGATTACCGTACCACTCTGGTGTGGATCTTACTCTGGTTGACCTATGAGGTTCGGTAGTAACTTGATCAGAAGTTTCATGATCATCATCATTAGCTTCCTCACTTACTGGTGTAGGAATCACTGGAACTGATTTCAGTGATGAACTACTTTCCAATAAGGGAGCAGGTACAATTACCTCATCAAGTTTTACTTTCCTCCCACTCACTTCTTTCGAGAGAAACTCCTTCTCTAGAAAGGATCCATTCTTAACAACAAATATCTTGCCTTCGGATCTGTGATAGAAGTTGTACCCAACAGTCTCCTTTGGGTATCCTATGAAGACACATTTCTCTGATTTTGGTTCGAGTTTATCAGGTTGAAGCTTCTTCACATAAGCATCGCAACCCCAAACTTTAAGAAACGACAACTTGGTTTTCTTGCCAAACCACAGTTCATAAGGTGTCGTCTCAACGGATTTAGATGGTGCCCTATTTAACGTGAATGCAGTTGTCTCTAAAGCATAACCCCAAAATGATAGCGGTAAATCAGTGAGAAACATCATAGATTGCACCATATCTAGTAAAGTACAATTACGACATTCGGACACACCATTACGTTGTGGTGTTCGCATCGTTTCAAATGAAGACCAAACTCGTAACTCAAATATTCTCCTCCACGATCAGATCGTAGAAACTTTATTATCTTGTTACGATGATTTTCCACTTCACTCTGAAATTCTTTGAACTTTTCAAATGTTTCAGACTTATGTTTCATTTAGTAGATATACCCATATCTGCTTAAATCATCTGTGAAGGTGAGAAAATAACAATATCCACCACGAGCCTCAATGTTCATTGGACCACATACATCAGTATGTATGATTTCCAATAACTCTGTTGCTTGCTCCATTGTTTCGGAGAATGGAGTTTTAGTCATCTTGCCCATGATGCATGGTTCGCAAGTACCAAGTGATTCATAATCAAGTGATTCCAGAAGTCCATCAGAATGGAGTTTCTTCATGCGCTTTACACCAATATGACCCAAACGGCAGTGCCACAAATAAGTTGCACTATCATTATCAACTCTGCATCTTTTGGCTTCAATACTATGAACATGTGTATCACTACTATCAAGATTTAGTAAAAATAGACCACTCATCAAGGGTGCATGACCATAAAGATATATTACTCATATAAATAGAACAACCATTATTCTCCGATTTAAATGAATAACCGTCTCGCATCAAAAAAGATCCAGATATAATGTTCATGCTGAACGCTGGCACCGAATAGCAATTGTTTAGGTCTAAAATTAATCCGAAAGGTAGATGTAGAGGTAGCGTGCCGACGGAGATCACATCGACTTTGGAACCTTTTCCCACGCGCATCGTCACCTCGTCCTTAGCCAATCTTCGCTTAATCCGTAGCCCCTGTTTCGAGTTGCAAATATAAGCAACAAAACCAGTATCAAATACCCAGGCGCTACTGCGAGCATTAGTAAGGTACACATCAATAACATGTATATCAAATACACCTTTCACTTTGCCATCCTTCTTCTTCGCCAAATACTTGGGGCAGTTCCGCTTCCAGTGACTAGTTCCTTTGCAGTAGAAGCACTAAGTTCCAGGCTTAGGTCCAGACTTGGGTTTCTTCACTTGAGCAACAACTGGCTTGTTGTTCTTCTTGAAGTTCCCCTTCTTCCCTTTACCCTTTTTCTTGAAACTAGTGGTCTTGTTGACCATCAACACTTGATGCTCCTTCCTGATTTCTATCTCCGCAGCCTTTAGCATTGCGAAGAGCTCGGGAATAGTATTATCCATCCCTTGCATATTATAGTTCATCACGAAGCTATTGTAGCTTGGTGGCAGTGATTCAAGAACTCTGTCAATGACACTATCATCAGGAAGATTAACTCCCATCCGAGTCAAGTGGTTGTGGTACCCAAACATTCTCAGTATATGTTCACTAAGAGAACTATTCTCCTCCATTTTGCAGCTGTAGAACTTATTGGAGACTTCATATCTCTCAATCCGGGCATTTGCTTGAAATGTTAACTTCAACTCCTGGAACATCTCATATGCTCCATGACGTTCAAACCGTCATTGAAGTCCCGGTTCTAAGCCGTAAAGCATGGCACACTGAACTATCAAGTAGTCATCAGCTTTGCTCTGCCAGGTGTTCACAACATCTGGTGTTGCTCCTGTAGTGGGTTTGTCACCTAGCGGTGCTGCCAGGATGTAATTCTTCTATGCGGCAATGAGGATAATCCTCAAGTTACGGACCCAATCTGTGTAGTTGCTACCATCATCTTTCAACTTAGCTTTCTCTAGGAACGCATTAAAGTTCAACGGAACAACAACACGGGCCATCTATCTACAACAACATAGACATGCAAACTACTATCAGGTACTAAGTTCATGATAAATTAAAGTTCAATTAATCAAATTACTTAAGAACTCCCACTTAGATAGACATCTCTCTAATCTTCTAAGTGATCACATGATCCATATCAACTAAACCATGTCCGATCATCACGTGAGATGGAGTAGTTTTCAATGGTGAACATCACTATGTTGATCATATCTACTATATGATTCACGCTCGACCTTTTAGTATCAGTGTTCCGAGGCCATATCTGCATATGCTGGGCTCGTCAAGTTTAACCCGAGTATTCTTCGTGTGCAAAACTGGCTGGCACCCGTTGTATGTGAACATAGAGCTTATCACACCCGATCATCATGTGGTGTCTCAACACGATGAACTATAGCAACGGTGCATACTCAGGCAGAACACTTATACCTCGAATTTTAGTGAGAGATCATCTTATAATACTACCGCCGAACTAAGCAAAATAAGATGCATAAACGATAAACATCACATGCAATCAATATAAGTGATATGATATGGCCATCATCATCTTGTGCCTTTGATCTCCATCTCCAAAGCACCGTCATGATCACCATCGTCACCGGCTTGACACCTTGATCTCCATCGAAGCATCGTTGTCGTCTCACCAACTATTGCTTTTACGACTATCGCTACCGCTTAGTGATAAAGTAAAGCAATTACATGGCGATTGCATTTCATACAATAAAGCAACAACCATATGGCTCCTGCCAGTTGCCGATAACTGTGTTACAAAACATGATTATCTCATATAATAAAATTTAGCATCATTTCTTAACCATATCACATCACAACATGCCCCGCAAAAACAAGTTAGACATCCTCTACTTTGTTGTTGCAAGTTTTACGTGGCTACTACGGGCTGAGCAAGAACCGTTCTTACCTACACATCAAAAACCACAAGACGGTATAGTGATTGCTTTTTGATCTTCAGAAAGAACCCTGTTCATTGAATCCGATTCAACTAAAGTTGGAGAAACTGACACCCACCAGCCACCTGTGTGGGAAGCACGTCGGTAGAACCAGTCTCGCGTAAGCGTATGCGTAATGTCGGTCTGGGCCGCTTCATCCAACAATACCGCCGAATCAAGAATCAACTAGTGACGACAAGCAATATGTATATACCCACGCCCACAAATCCTTTGTGTTCTACTCGTGCATATAAAATCTATGCATAGAACTGGCTCGGATGCCACTATTGGGGAACGCAGTAATTTCTAAAATTTCCTACACACACGCAAGATCTATCATGGTGATGCATAGCAATGAGAGGGGAAGAGTGTTGTCCACATACCCTCGTAGACCGTAAGCGGAAGTGTTATGACAATGCGGTTGATGTAGTCATACGTCTTCACGATCCGACCGATCCTAGTACCAAAAGTATGGCACCTCCGCAATCTGCACATGTTCGGCTCAGTGACGTCCCATGAACTCTCGATCCAGCAGAGTGTCGAGGGAGAGCTTCGTCGGGACGACGGCATGATGACGATGACGATGAAGCTACCGGCGCAGGGCTTCGCATAAGCACTATGACGATATGACCGAGGTGGATTATGGTGGAGGGGGGCACCAAACATGGCTAAGAGATCAATGATCAACTTGTGTGTCTATGGGATGCCCCCTCCCCCGTATATAAAGGAGTGGAGGAGGGGGAGAGGGCCGGCACTCTATGGCGCGCCCTGGAGGAGTCCAACTCCCACCGGGAGTAGGATTCCCCCCTTCCCTAGTTGGACTAGGAGAGAAGGAAGGGGGAGAGAGGGAGGAAGGAAAGGGGGGCGGCGCCCCCTTCCTAGTCCAATTCGGACCAGAGGGGGGAGGGGGCGTGCGGCCTGCCTGTAACACCCACAATGCGGCTATATCTCCCACGTGTCGGGGCATGACTTAGAGGCATAGCCGCATGGTAGGTTTGTCGCAAGAGGGGTAATCTTCACACAATCCCATGTACTGAATAAGAAAGGGATAAATAGTTGGCTTACAATCGCCACTTCACACAAATACAAGTTAAACATACATCATCCAGAATACAAACAAGGTCCGACTACGGAACCAAAATAAAAGAAAGACACCCCAAATGCTAGATCCCCGATCGTCCCGACTAGGCTCCACTACTAATCAACTGGAAACGAAACAACACAACGAACACGATCCTCATCGAGCTCCCACTTGAGCTCAGTTGCGCCACCTGCACTGGTATCATCGGCACCTGCAACTATTTGGAAGTATCTGTGAGCCACGAGGACTCAGCAATCTCACACCCGCGAGATCAAGTCTGTTTAAGTTTATGGGTAGGATAGGATAACGAGGTGGAGCTACAGAAAGCACTAAGCATATATGGTGGCTAACATACGCAAAATAAGAGCGAGAAGAGAAGCAAAGCAAAGCACGGTCGAGAAGCTATAAGTGATCAAGAAGTGATCCTGAAACTACTTACGTTCAAGCATAACACAAGAACCTTGTTCACTTCCCGGACTCCACTGAAAAGAGGCCATCACGGCTACACACGCGGTTGATGCATTTTAGTTAAGTCAAGTGTCAAGTTCTCTACAACCAGACATTAACAAATTCCCATCTGCCACATAACCGCGGGCACGGCTCTCGAAAGTTTAAACCCTGCAGGGGTGTCCCAACTTATCCCATCACAAGCTCTCATGGTCAACGAAGGATATTCCTTCTCCTGGAAAGACCCGATCAGTCTCGGAATCCTGGTTACAAGACATTTCGACAATGCTAAAACAAGACCAGCAAGACCGCCCAATGCGTCAACAATCCCGATAGGAGCTGCACACATCTCGTTCTCAGGGCAACACCGGATGAGCACTCCGTACAACTAAAACCAGCCCTCAAGTTTCCCTGAGGTGGCGCTGCAAAGGACTCTAGTTTGGACCAACACTTAGAGAAGCACTGGCCTGGGGGGGGGGTTTAAAATAAAGATGACCCTCAGATTGGCCGACCCAAGGGAAGGGTAATAGGTTGTTAGGAAAATGTAAAACCAAGGTTGGGCCTTGCTGGAGGAGTTTTATTCAAAGTGAACTGTAAAGGGGTTCCCATAACACCCAACCGCGTTAGGAACGCAAAATCAAGGAACATAACACTGGTATGACGGAAACTAGGGCGGCAAGAGTGGAACAAAACACCAGACATAAGACCGAGCCTTCCACCCTTTACCAGGTATATAGATGCATTAATTAAATAAGAGATATTGTGATATCCCAACATATCCATGTTCCAACAGGGAACAAACTTCAACTTCACCTGCAACTAACAACGCTATAAGAGGGGCTGAGCAAAAGCAGTAACATAGGCAAACAAGAGTTTGCTAGGAAAGGTGGGTTAGAGGCTTGACATGGCATTATGGGAGGCATGATATAACAAGTGGTAGGTAGCACGACATAGCAATAGAGAGAGCAACTAGCAAGCAAAGATAGAAGTGATTTCGAGGGTATGGTCATCTTGCCTGAGATTCCGCAAGGAAGAAGAATGAGTCGATGAAGAAGACAAACAGACATAGTCGAACAGATCCCCACAACTCTGGAACAAAACCGAAGCTAACGAGAGAAGCAACCCGGAAAGAAGCAAGCAACATAATAAACAACCATCACATAAACATGGCATGATGCACAATCAAGTATGATGCATGTCCGGTTTAAAGAGGCATGGCATGGCAAAGTGCAACAACCAAAACTACAAATTAAGTGGAGCTCAATATGCAACGGGTTGCATATTGACGGAACACCACAACAAATATTTAGTTCACTCTCGTTTATGTACCCAACAAAATTAAATGTTGATTAACATGGCAAGAGGGTGAAGCATATGAAAACTACCTATCTAGACAAGTTTAAATGAGGCCGGAACAACAAACAACAATTCCGGAAAATCCTCATATGCATATTTTAGGTTTGCTACTGTTCTGCCCTAAACCATATTTTAGAGTTGTTAAACATGCAAAGTAATGCCACCATGTTAAACTAGGCATTCTTCTACCCTATTTACATATAAAGTTTGTTAAGTTTGGAGCTACGGTTATTTAGTTATGAAATAAAACATTTTAACATGGCATATGAGAAAATTAATGCAAACAGCAAGTTAAACATGGTTGAAAGTTGGATATTATGAAACTAGACACAATTCTAAGCATTTTTCATATATAAATCATTTAAATCCGATGCACGGTTCTGAAGTTATTATATGCATGAACATTAAGGGTTTTTCTGAAAAACTACTCTCTCTGGAAAAATGGGAAAACGTTCTATGGAAAAAACATGAACCGGGCTGTATCTAGTTGGCCCAACAAGTAAAAAAACAAGAGGGGGCACTGGGGGTGTGGTCTCACCATGGGCTCGGCCCAGTTCGGTGGGAGGAGGTCGGTAGGCCGGCTGGTTGAGGAGGCCCACTGGAGCGCTGGGCCTCGGGTGGGTCGCGGCCCACGGGGCCCAGAGGCACCTCGTCCTCCTCCCCAATCCCACTGGATCGAGGGAAGGCAGGGGCGGCGTAACTTGACAGGCGGTCTACCTACACTATAACAACACCGCACGCCAACTTTCATCCCATTCCGAGAATATTTTTAGGCCACTTATAAAATAATATTTCGGACGTGCCTCGAGCGTGTGCAAGTGTGTCTGGGCTCAGAACGGACAACGGAAGGAACTGGGGGAACCCGGACGAATGCAAGTTTTGAAAACATGATGATGCAATGCATATGTTGACATGGCAAGATGCGACGTGCAAGCAAATGACAAGGCAACAACAACGAATAACTGGAAGACACCTAGCACATCGGTCTTGGGGCGTCACAACACTCCACCACTACAAGAGGATCTCGTCCCGAGATCTAGGATGGCACCAGAGAGAAAACGGAAGAGGAAGAGGTAAAACAAAGTTGCTTCTTTGACAAATGAGTGAAACCACGAGCCTTGAGAGGTTGTACAAATTGAGAGAAAGAATACAATGAAGATGAACAAAGTAGAAAACACTCTGTTAGAAAAGAGGAACATGGGATACGACTAGAATCTAGAGGTTAAGTGGCAAGATAGATATTGAAACCACTCCGGTTAAAAACAAGATAGAGAAGGAATAAGAATGATATCATTTGGACAACACTCCGATTGTAAATGGACGGAATTGAACATGAACTTGAAAAGATGAGAGGGTACTTGATGAAATCAACAACACACTGCCACCGAAACTATTGAAAGAATGGCACAAGGGGTAAGAAATATTTCGGACAACACTCCGGTTGGGAAGGGGGGCAAAACATGATAAGATGAGAGAACTTGAATGTTGGACACGACACTCCGGTTGAATGGATAAGCAAAGAAAAGAACATGATCATTGACAAAAATGAGATAATGGGTTGAATAGAACAACATCACAAAGCCTCTGGAAGAAATGAAAGAATGGAATTAAAGGAACGGAGAAGAAAACAACATCTTCTACCTCAAATGAGCTTGAAAAAGCATCTTTAGGAGAAGGGTCGAACGGAGCTGTTGAAAAACCAACAACGAAAAGAACAAGCTTGTAGTGGGCTTATGGAGAACATCTCAAAACTATGAGGTGAAATTCTGCCACTAACAAAAACAATAGATTGAATTGACATCACAAGGAGACGAGAAACTTATATCACCGGGAGGATGAATGCAGAACTTGGGTCATTGATAAGCACCATAATAGCAACAATCCTGAGGGAAAGCTTTAGGTGAAATATAACCCAAGATAACATCAATGAAGAGATTGATGGATTGAAAAGATGTCTTGAGCAAAGAGAAAAATGATGGATTTTAGATATGTCACTCTTGAAAACTTGTGAATCATGAAACACAAAGGGGAATTATCAAGAATGAGATAACACCACCTCAAAACATAAGGTAGAAAGAATTGCACTTCGGAATGCAAGATGAAGAATGCTTGAACTCCTCAAAACAAGACATGTGTTGAGCACCATGTTCATTTTACAGTATAGCTTAGCGGAACATAACTTCGAGAGAAATCTTGAGGACAATTGAAGGATGGAAGGAATCCTTGATGAACCACCATGTAGAGCCTCCATGAAGAACTCCGGTAACAAAATGATGATAAAAAGAAAGAGAAGTTGAAAACACAAGGTGAATCCTTGCAATGATTTAGATGGAGCTTCGCGATGATATAGCCGAGAAAAAAACTTGGAACTCCGGAAAAGAAAAGATGAACAATTGAAACCGGGAATTTGATGAACCTCCGGAATAAGGAATTAATTTACTTGGATGAAACAAGAATAAGAATTACATTATGCTTATCCTTCATCAATTAAATTGATGACAAGCAACAGATTTGGCATACTACTTATTCTCGTAGGAAGGATTAAGATAGATATAGCGCAAACTTGAGAAGGTCTTCAACGAACCACCGGTAGGATTTGGAAACAACGAATGAATTGATATGATAACCAAGGAAGATAACTCTTGAACGAACCATCGTAAGAATTGAATATGAACAAAGAAAAGATAACGAAACACCGGAAAGAATTAGAGAACGAATGAAGATACTTGAGGGAATTTACATACAAGTGAATGAAGAGGTCATGAGCTGACCAGAGAATACTTGAATGATGCACCGGTAAGATTTGGAGAACGAGAGCTGAAAGCTGGAATGAATAATTCCGAGATGATGGGCTCCGGAGAATCAAACTAAAAAGACTCTTGAATTGCTCCGTATGGGTGAAAAGAATTCTCACAATCAAAAACAATTATGAGAGGATGGCATAATGCTAGAGCCATGAATCTTCGAGAGAACGGACCAAGATTTAGAGGAAACACTTCTTCAGTCTTCAAAAGCAGAGAATGACGATGAGAAACACCACCACAAATTGTTGAGATACTCCGGGATGAAAATTAGAAAGGTTGAACCAACGATGAAAAGAATTTGGAAGATCTTGGAGAAATACATATGACTGATGATAATTCATTCTTACGTCAACTTGGAAAAGAATTTGAGAGTAACTCCGGGAAAATTAGAAGAGTCAGGTAAGATCCTGGGAAAAGACTAGTGGGTTAGGGCCCACTCAAAAGATACACCGTTGAAATGGTTACTTGAAAAGGAGATTGACCCGGTTGATTTAAATGGCTTGAATGAGATAACATCCTCAAAAGAACTTGAGCGAATTGAGAATGGAAACTTGAATCTTCTGAGATATCTTCAGCACACCGGAACAATTGAATAGCGAAAAGTGGATGATTAAGAGGTGCACCGGTATGGAAAAACATTGGACAAATGAAAGGAATATGCTCAACACCGAAGCTTGAATTAAATCCACCGGAAAAGAAAAGGAATGAAGAATGCTAAACTTGAAGCTCCGTTAGAATCTTCTTGAGAATCACCGAATAAGAACATGGACGGAATGGAATGGAGAGACTTCCCATCAGTAAAAGGATACTTGAATAAGAAATCTGAGTCCTCAAAGAAACAAAAGGGTGGGAGGGCGGGAAAACAAAGGCAACTTGGGACGGATGAAACAAACAACGTTGGGAAGACTTGAGTTGATCTTGCGGATGTTGAAAAAGATCGGATCCACTTGAAGAGAGACAGACCGGTTCAGAAGAAATTGAGATGGCAAACTCAAAGATCAAGAAGGATTTATATTCACATAGGAATATGAGAACACCGCTTAGGAAAGGTATGGAATCAACATTGACTTCGAAGCAACTCGAATACCACAACTAAAAAACAAAACAAATGATTGGCTTGCAAAATAAGCCGGAACAAACATATGATAGATCCCATATCGTATCATGTGTATGTTTGAAAGATATCCTACGATATACTTGAATTCCCACTTATAAACTCCCGAAACTTTCTGGTTATGCAATCAGGTGTTGGGGATACAGGGGAAGCATAATATCTCACCCAAAACTTGCAATACCTACATCCAACTATATCCATCCTTCAGCACATAACCAAGAAAACTTCGGAAATCGTGTACCTCAACCTTCGAAAAGCATCCGTTATACGAGTTATGGCAATACTCCCAAACTCCCGCCCCAGTACTGGGTGGCGTCGAGGTTATCTCACCAACAACTGCATAAAATAGATTTTCGATGTCGGCGAACTCAGGTATTCCAGAACTACAACGATAAAATTGTGACGACAACACCTCGGAGCTCAACTCCCCGGGACACTGCCACAACCCCTAAATGTCAGGAGGCACCAAGAACAATGTTCTCGTCACAAAACCATCGAAACGATTCCAAGATACCCGTGTGATCCTAAAAAAATTAGTGAAATTTGAGGAGAGAAAAGTCAAAACTTCTACGTCAGGAGGCCTCACCAGAGCGACGAAGGGGCTGAGGAGTAAAAAGAATCCTACTCTCTGATATATATAATCCTAAGACTCAAAACATTTTGTTCTAGACTCAACAATGTCAGCGATTCGATCAAGCAGGGGGCTCCTAAGTCGGGGAACCTGGCTCCGATACCAACTTGTAACACCCACAATGCGACTATATCTCCCACATGTCAGGGCACGACTTAGAGGCATATCCGCATGGTAGGTTTGTCGCAAGAGGGGTAATCTTCACACAATCCCATGTACTGAATAAGAAAGGGATAAAGAGTTGGCTTACAATCGCCACTTCACACAAATACAAGTTAAACATACATCATCTAGAATACAAACAAGGTCCGACTACGAAACCAAAATAAAAGAAAGACACCCCAAATGCTAGATCCCCGATCATCCCGACTGGGCTCCACTACTGATCAACTGGAAACGGAACAACACAACGAACACGATCTTCATCGAGCTCCCACTTGAGCTCAGTTGCGCCACCTGCACTGATATCATCGGCACCTGCAACTATTTGGAAGTATTTGTGAGCCACGAGGACTCAGCAATCTCACACCCGCGAGATCAAGTCTATTTAAGCTTACGGGTAGGATAGGGTAATGAGGTGTAGCTATAGCAAGCACTAAGCATATATGGTGGCTAACATACACAAACTAAGAGCGAGAAGAGAAGCAAAGCAAAGCACGGTCGAGAAGCTATAAGTGATCAAGAAGTGATCCTGAAACTTCTTACGTTCAAGCATAACACAAGAACCGTGTTCACTTCCCGGACTCCGCCGAAAAGAGACCATCACGGCTACACACACGGTTGATGCATTTTAGTTAAGTCAAGTGTCAAGTTCTCTACAACCGGATATTAACAAATTCCCATCTGCCACATAACCGCGGGCACGGCTCTCGAAAGTTTAAACCCTGC
Source organism: Triticum aestivum (assembly GCF_018294505.1). Classification (NCBI taxonomy): domain Eukaryota; kingdom Viridiplantae; phylum Streptophyta; class Magnoliopsida; order Poales; family Poaceae; genus Triticum; species Triticum aestivum. The sequence goes on from NC_057800.1 coordinate 607,142,948, forward strand.
AGGGGTGTCCCAACTTAGCCCATTTCAAGCTCTCACGGTTAACGAAGGATATTCCTTCTCCTGGAAAGACCCGACCAGTCTCCGAATCCCGATCACAAGATATTTCAACAATGCTAAAACAAGACCAGCAAGACAGCCTAATGCACCGACAATCCCGATAGGAGCTGCACATATCTCGTTCTCAGGGCAACACCAGATGAGCACTCCGTACAACTAAAACCAGCCCTCAAGTTTCCCCGAGGTGGCGCTGCAAAGGACTCTAGTTCGGACCAGCACTTAGAGAAGCACTGGCCCGGGGGGTTTAAAATAAAGATGACCCTTAGGTTGGCCGACTCAAGGGAAGGGTAATAGGTTGTTACGCAAATGTAAAACCAAGGTTGGGCCTTGCTGGAGGAGTTTTATTCAAAGTGAACTATCAAGGGTTTCCCATAACACCCAACCGCGTTATGAACACAAAATCAAGGAACATAACACCGGTATGACAGAAACTAGGGCGGCAAGAGTGGAACAAAACACCAGGCATAAGGCTGAGCCTTCCACCCTTTACCAAGTATATAGATGCATTAATTAAATAAGAGATTTTGTGATATCCCAACATATCCATGTTCCAACATGGAACAAACTTCAACTTCACCTACAACTAACAACGCTATAAGAGGGGCTGAGCAAAAGTGGTTACATAGGTAAACAACGGTTTGCTAGCAAAGGTGGGTTAGAGGCTTGACATGGCATTATGGGAGGCATGATATAACAAGTGGTAGGTAGCGCGACATAGCAATAGAGCAAGCAACTAGCAAGCAAAGATAGAAGTGATTTCGAGGGTATGGTCATCTTGCCTGAGATCCCGCAAGGAAGAAGAACAATTCCATGAAGAAGACAAATGGACATAGTCGAACGGATCCCCACAACTCCGGAACAAAACCAAAGCTAACGATAGAAGCAACCCGGAAAGAAGCAAGCAACATAATAAACAACCATCACATAAACATGGCATGATGCACAATCTAGTATGATGCATGTCCGGTTTAAAGAGGCATGGCATGGCAAAGTGCAACAACCAAAACTACAAATTAAGTGGAGCACAATATGCAACGGGTTGCATATTGACGGAACACCACAACAAATATTTAGTTCACTCTCGTTTATGTACCCAACAAAATTAAATGTTGATTAACATGGCAAGAGGGTGAAGCATATGAAAACTACCTATCTAGACAAGTTTAAATGAGGCCGGAACAACAAACAACAATTCCGGAAAATCCTCATATGCATATTTTAGGTTTGGTACTGTTCTGCCCTAAACCATATTTTAGAGTTCTTAAACATGCAAAGTAATGCCACCATGTTAAACTAGGCATTCTTCTACCCCATTTACATATAAAGTTTGTTAAGTTTGGAGATACGGTTATTTAGTTATGAAATAAAACATTTTAACTTGGCACATGAGCAAATTAATGCAAACAGCAAGTTAAACATTTTAAACATGGTTGAAAGTTGGATATTATGAAACTAGACACAATTCTAAGCATTTTTCATATATAAATCATTTTAATCCGATGCACGGTTATGAAGTTATTATATGCATGAACATTAAGGGGTTTTCTAAAAAAACTGCTCTCTCTGGAAAAAATAGGAAAAACGTTCTATGGAAAAAAAACATGAAACGGGCCATATCTAGCTGGCCCAACAAGTAAAAAAACAAGCGAGAGCGCTGGGGGTGTGCCCTCACCATGGGCTCGGCCCAGTTGGGTGGGAGGTGGTCGGCAGGCCGGCTAGTTGAGGAGGCCCGCTAGAGCGCTGGGCCTCGGGTGGGTCGCGGCCCCGAGGCCCAGAGGCACCTCGTCCTCCTCCCCGATCCCACTAGATCAAGGGAAGGCAGGGGCGGCGATGGCCGGCGATAGGGATGGAGGCGCAGCGCGGAGAGGGCCGGTGGACGACGGGGATGGACGGATCTGGCAGGAGGGCGCTCGGATTCGGCCGGAGGAGGGGCCGACGAGGTACAGCGGGGCGTTTTCGAGCTCAGGCGGCGGTGTACATGGCACAGGGAGAGAGAGGTTAGAGAGAGATAAGAGGAAGGGAGATGGTGGCAGCGAAAGGAGCAGGATGGGGCGCTGCTCACCTGAGATGGTGGCGGCGCTCGCCGGCGACGACAAGGGCCGGTGGCCGGAGGCGGCGGGGCTGACGCGGTGGTGCGGGTACGAGGCGGCGGGGTCGGGGCTCCCAGGCGGCGGGGCTGGAGCAGGGGGGCGGGACGGGCGGCGAGCGCGGGCGGCGCTCGGGCCCCAGATGGGCTCGAGCGGGCCGCGGCAGATGGGGCGCTGGAAGGGTGACGTGGCGGCATTCGGTTGGCCACGGGCGTCGACTGCGGCGGCGCGGCCAGTGGTGGCACGCCACTTGGCGGCGGAGGGCTAGCCGGGCACGGATTCCAAGGAGAGGGGCGGCGGCTGCAGGTAGGAGGTGGCTGGCGGCGCGGAAATTGAGGAGGGGGCCAGAAAAAGGTCTTAATAACCCACAAGTATAGGGGATCGCAACAGTTTTTGATAAGTAAGAGTGTCGAACCCAACGAGGAGCTAAAGGCAGAACAAATATTCCCTCAAGTTCCATCGACCACCGATACAACTCTACGCATGCTTGATGTTCGCTTTACCTAGAACAAGTATGAAACTAGAAGTACTTTTTAGGTGTTGTTGGATAGGTTTGCAAGATAATAAAGAACATGTAAATAAAAAGTAGGGGCTGTTTAGATAAAGACACAACTAAGTTAGTTTTAGTAGAGAGCTGGTTGTCACGAGAAAGTTATTTGTCCCTAGGCAATCGATAACTAGACCGGTAATCATTATTGCAATTTTATTTGAGGGAGAGGCATAAGCTAACATACTTTCTCTACTTGGATCATATGCACTTATGATTGGAACTCTAGCAAGCATCCGCAACTACTAAAGATCATTAAGGTAAAACCCAACCATAGCATTAAAGTATCAAGTCCTCTTTATCCCATACGCAAACAACCTACTTACTCGGGTCTGTGCTTCTGTCACTCACGCCACCCACCATAAGCAAATCATGAACATATTGCAAACCCTACAACGGGAATCCCTCACGCTTGCGCGACACGGAGAGCACCATAGGACATCACCAATAATAAAACATGCAACTCAAACCAATCACGATCATCAATTAACCCATAGGACAAAACGAATCTACTCAAACATCATAGGATAGCCATACATCATTGGGAAATAATATATAGCATTGAGCATCATGTTTAAGTAGAGATTACAGCGGGTAAAAGAGGGGTTACGCCGCTGCATAGAGGGGGGAAGAGTTGGTGATGATGGCGGTGAAGTTGTTGGTGAAGATTGCGGTGATGATGATGATGGCCACGACAGCGTTCCGGCGCCACCGAAAGAGAAGGGGATAGGGGCCCCCTTCTTCTTCTTCTTCTTCTTCTTCCTTGACCTCCTCCCTAGATGGGAGAAGGGTTTCCCCTCTGGTCCTTGGCCTCCATGGCATGGGAGGGCCGACAGCCCCTCCGAGATTGGATCTGTCTCTCTGTCTCTCCCTGTTTCTGTGTTCTCAGATTCTGCCCTCACCGTTTCTTATATTCCCGGAGATCCATAACTCCGATTGGGCTGAAATTTTAACACGATCTCTATCCGGATATTAGCTTTCTTGCGGTGAAAGAAGGGCATCAACCGCCTTACGTGGTGGCCACGAGGGTCAGGGGAACGCCTGCCCCCCCTAGGGCGCGCCCCCCTGCCTCGTGGCCCCCTCAGGCATCGTCTCGCGTGGATTTTTCTTCCCAAAAATCACATATATTCCAAAAAAATCTCCGTCAGTTTTTATCCCGTTTGGACTCCGTTTGATATGGATTTACTGCGAAACAAAAAACATGCAACAAACAGGAACTGGCACTGGGCACTGGATCAATATGTTAGTCCCAAAAATAGTATAAAAAGTTGCCAAAAGTATATGAAAGTTGAATAATACTGGCATGGAACAATCAAAAATTATAGATACGACGGAGACGTATCAATATTCTACGAAGATCTTTATCGGTCAAACCGCATGACGATATACGTTGTTCCCTTTGTCATCGGTATGTTACTTGCCCGAGATTCGATCATCGGTATCTCAATACCTAGTTCAATCTCGTTACCGGCAAGTCTCTTTACTCGTTTCATAATGCATCATCCCGCAACTAACTCATTAGTCACATTGCTTGCAAGGCTTATATTGATGTGCATTACCGAGAGGGCCCACAGATACCTCTCCGACAATCGGAGTGACAAATCTTAATCTCGATCTATGCCAACTCAACAAACACCATCGGAGACACCTGTAGAGCACATTTATAATCACCCAGTTACGTTGTGACGTTTGGTAGCACACAAATTATTCCTCCGGTATTCGGGAGTTGCATGATCTCATAGTCATAGGAACATGTATAAGTTATGGAGAAAGCAATAGCAACAAACTAAACGATCATCGTGCAAAGCTAACAGATGGGTCAAGTCAATCACATCATTCTCTAATGATGTGATCTCGTTAATCAAATGACAACTCATGTCCATGGTTAGGAAACATAACCATCATTTATTCAACGAGCTAGTCAAGTAGAGGCATACTAGTGACATTCTACTTGTCTATGTATTAACACATGTACTAAGTTTTCGGTTAATACAATTGTAGCATGAATAATAAACATTTATCATGATATAAGGAAATATAAATAATGATAACCCACAAGTATATGGGATCACAACAGTTTTCAAGGGTAGAGTATTCAACCCAAATTTATTGATTCGACACAAGGCGAGCCAAAGAATATTCTCAAGTATTAGCAGCTGAGTTGTCAATTCAACCACACCTGGAAAGTTAATATCTGCAGCAAGGTATTTAGTAGCAAAGTAATATGATAGTAGTGGTAACGGCAGCAAAAAGTAATGGTAGCAAAAGTAATATTTTTGGGTTTTATAGTGATTGTAACAGTAGCAACGGAAAAGTAAATGAGCAAAGAACAATGTATGGAAAGCTCGTAGGCATTGGATCGGTGATGGAGAATTATGCCAGATGCGATCAATCATGTAACATTCATAACCTAGGGTGACACAGAACTAGCTCCAGTTCATCAATGTAATGTAGGCATGTATTCCGAATATAGTCATACGTGTTTATGGAAAAGAACTTGCATGACATCTTTTGTCCTACCCTCCCGTGGCAGCGGGGTCCTATTGGAAACTAAGGGATATTAAGGCCTCCTTTTAATAGAGTACAGGACCAAAGCATTAACACATAGTGAATACATGAACTCCCCAAACTACAGTTATCACCGGTAAGTATCCCGATTATTGTCACTTTGGGGTCAACGGATCATAACACATAATAGGTGACTATACACTTGCAAGATAGTATCAAGAACTCTCATATATTGATGAAAACATAATAGGTTCAGATCTGAAATCATGGCACTCGGGCCCTAGTGACAAGCATTAAGCATAGCAAAGTCATGGCAACATCAATCTCAGAACATAGTGGATACTAGGAATCAAACCCTAACAAAACTAACTCGATTACATGATAAATCTCATCCAACCCATCACCGTCCAGCAATCCCATGATGGAAATACTCACGCATAGTGGTGAGCATCATGAAATTGGTGATGGAGGAAGGTTGATGATGACGATGCCGATGAATTCCCCTCTCCGAAGCCCCGAACGGACTCTAGATCAACCCTCCCGAGAGAGTTTAGGGCTTGGCGGTGGCTCCGTATCGTAAAACGCGATGAATCCTTCTCTCTGGGTTTTTTCTCCCTGAAAGTGATTATATGGAGTCAAGGTTGAGGTCAGTGGAGCGTCAGGGGGCCCACGAGACAGGGGGCGCGCCCCCACCCTCGTGGACAGGTGGTGGCCCTCCTGACGTGGATCTTTCTTCCAGTATTTTTTATATATTCCAAAATAATTCTCCGTTGATTTTCAGGTCATTCCGAGAACTTTTATTTATGCACAAAAATAACATCATGGCAATTCTGCTGAAAACAACGTCTGTCCGGGTTAGTTCCATTCAAATCATGCAAGTTAGAGTCCAAAACAAGGGCAAAAGTGTTTGGAAAAGTAGATACGACGGAGATGTATCAACTCCCCCAAGCTTAAACCTTTGCTTGTCCTCAAGCAATTCAGTTGATAAACTGAAAGTGATAAAGAAAAAAATTTACAAACTCTGTTTGCTCTTGTTGTTGTAAATATGTAAAGCCAGCATTCAAGTTTTCAGCAAAGATTATGAACTAACCATATTCAGAATAACATTTAGGTCTCATGTTTACTCATATCAATGGCATAATCAACTAGCGAGCAATAATAGTAAATCTCAGATGACAGCACTTTTTCAAAACAAGCATGATATGATATGACAAGATGGTATCTTGCTAGCCCTTTCTGAGACCGCAAAACATAAATGCAGAGCACCTTTAAAGATCAAGGACTGACTAGACATTGTAATTCATGGTAAAAGAGATCCAGTCAAGTCATACTCAATGTAAACTAACAGTAATGGATGCAAATGACAGCGGTGCTCTCCAACTGATGCTTTTTAATAAAAGGATGATGACTCAACATAAAATTAAATAGACATGCCCTTCGCAGAGGGAAGCAGGGATTTGTAGAGGTGCCAGAGCTCGGTTTTGAAATAGATATGAATAATATTTTGAGCGGTATACTTTCATTGTCAACATAACAATCGAGAGATTTTGATATCTTCCATGCTACACACATCATAGGTGGTTCCCAAACAGAATGGTAAAGTTTATACTCCCCCTCCACCAACAAGCATCGATCCATGGCTTGCTCGAAACAACGAGTGCCTCCAACTAACAAGAGTCCCAGGGGAGTTTTGTTTGCAGTTATTTTGATTTGATTTGCATAAAGCATGGGATTGGGCATCCCGGTGACCAGCCCTTTTCTCGTGAGTGAGGAGCAGAGTCCACTCCTCTTGAGAATAACCCGCCTAGCATGGAAGATATAGACAACCCTAGGTGATACATGAGCTATTCGAGCATACAAAATAGAATGTTTATTTGAAAGTTTAGAGTTTGGCACATACAAATTTACTTGGAACGATAGGTAGATACCGTATATAGGTAGGTATGGTGGACTCATATGGAATAAATTTGAGGTTTATGGAATTGGATGCACAAGCAGTATTCCCGCTTAGTACAAGTGAAGGCTAGAAAAAGACTAGAAAGCGACCAGCTTGAGAGCGACAACAGTCATGAGCATGCATTAAAATTAATCAACACCAATGCAAGCATGAGTAGGATATAATGCACCATGAACATAAATATCATAGAGGCCATGTTGATTTTGTTTCAACTACATGCGTGAACATGTGCCAAGTCAAGCCACTTGAATCGTTCAAAAGAGGATACCACCCATCATACCACATCACAACCATTTTAATAGCATGTTGGCACACAAGGTAAACCATTATAAGCTCCTAGCTAATTAAGCATGGCATAAGCAACTATAATCTCTAATTGTCATTGCAAACATGTTTATTCATAATAGGCTGAATCAGGAACGATGAACTAATCAAATTTACAAAAACAAGAGAGGTCGAGTTCATACCAGCTTTTCTCATCTCAATAAGTTCATCATATAATCATCATTATTGCCTTTCACTTGCACGAACGAATAGCGTGGATAATAATAACAGTGCACGTGCATGGGACTAAGCTGGAATCTGCAAGCATTCAATTCAAGAGAGAAGACAAGGTAATATGGGCTCTTTGTTAGATCAACAATAATGCATATAAGACCACTCAACATTTTAATCATGGTCTTCTCCTCTCGACCCCCAAAGAACAAGAAAATAAATAAAACTATTTACACGGGAAAGCTCCCAACAAGCAAAGAAGAATGAGAATTTTTTTTGGGTTTAATTTTAATTATTAGTACTACAGGCATGGAAAGTAAACTAACTAAAAGCTACAACTAAATTTTTCTAGTTTTTCTTAAGGTTTAACAAACACACAAGAAGAAATCATAAAAAGGAAATAAACTAGCATGGATATTACAAGGAAAAAGTATGAGCACCGACAACTAGCATGAGTGTGTGAACATGAATATAATGTCGGTGAGAAATATGTACTCCCCCAAGCTTAGGCTTTTGGCCTAAGTTGGTCTATGGCCACGGCTGGCCTGGCGGATATCCAAAGTAATAGTTGGGGTCGTACTGAGAAGGATCCCCCTGGTGCCACTGGTTGGCAATCTCCTCCGGATTCTACTGATAAACAGACTACCGGTGAGGATCAAATTGTGGTTCCGGCTCTAGCTCTGTAGCTGGTGTGGGGTTTCGGCAGGCGTGAATGGCCTCCGGCGGAATAAGGTACTTGCCTGCAGATAAGTCAAACAAGGAAGGAGCAGGCAAAGTAATAGTCTTAGGGTGATTTTTATCAAATATCAACCTATACTTAAGCATCTTTTCCTTATTCTTAACGATAAAATCATGTGCTACCATACTCTTATAGTCTAGAAAAACAGGAGGCGGTAACTTTTCTTCCTTCTCATAATGTCTAATAGGTATGTTAAAATGTGCAGTGAGGCGTGAGGCGAAGATACCTGCTACCTCTTGAGCACTGCGTTGGTTTTCCCTTGAAGAGGAAAGGGTGATGCAGTAAAGTAGCGTAAGTATTTCCCTCAATTTTTGAGAACCAAGGTATCAATCCCATAGGAGATCACGCTCGAGTCCCACGCACCTACACAAACAAATAAGAACCTCGTAACCAACACGATAAATGGGTTGTCAATCCCTTCACGGTCACTTACGAGAGTGAGATCTGATAGATATGATAATATAATATTTTTGGTATTTTTATGATAAAGAGAAATAAAGATGCAAAGTAAAATAAACGGCAATAGAAATAACTAAGTATTGGAAGATTAATATGATGGAAGATAGACCCGGGGGCCATAGGTTTCACTAGTGGCTTCTCTCATGAGCATAAGTATTACGGTGGGTAAACGAATTACTGTCGAGCAATTGATAGAATTGAGCATAGTTATGAGAATATCTAGGTATGATCATGTATATAGGCATCACGTCCGTGACAAGTAGACCGAAACGATTCTGCATCTACTACTATTACTCCACACATCGACCGCTATCCAACATGCATCTAGAGTATTAAGTTCATAAGAACAGAGTAATGCTTTAAGTGAGATGACATGATGTAGAGGGATAAACTCATGCAATATGATATAAACCCCATGTTTTTATCCTCGATGGCAATAATACAATACGTGTCATTTCCCTTTCTGTCACTGGGACCGAGCACCGCAAGATTGAACCCAAAGCTAAGCACTTCTCCCATTGCAAGAAAGATCAATCTAGTAGGCCAAACCAAACTGATAATTCGAATATACTTGCAAAGATAAACCAAACATACATAAAAGAATTCAGAGGAGATTCAAATATTGTTCATAGATAAACTTGATCATAAACCCACAATTCATCGAATCTCAACAAACACACCACAAAAGAAGATTACATCAAATAGATCTCCAAGAAGATTGAGGAGAACTTTGTATTGAGATCCAAAGAGAGAGAAGAAGCCATCTAGCTAATAACTATGGACCCGAAGGTCTGAAGTAAACTACTCACACACCACCGGAGAGGCCATGGAGTTGATGTAGAGGCCCTCCGTGATCAATGCCCCCTCCGGCGGAGCTCCGGAAAAGGCCCCAAGATGGGATCTCTCGGGTATAGAAGGTTGCGGCGGTGGAATTAGGTTTTCGTGGTGCTCCTGGATGTTTGGGGGGGTACGTGGATATATATAGGAGGAAGAAGTACGTCGGTGGAGAAACAAGGGGCCCACGAGGGTGGAGGGCGCGCCCAGGGGGGTAGGCGCGCCCCCCTGCCTCGTGGCCTTCTCGATTGTTTCTTGACGCCCACTCCAAGTCTCCTGGATCACATTTGTTGAGAAAATCACGTTCCCGAAGGTTTCATTCCGTTTGGACTCCGTTCGATATTCCTTTTCGGCGAAACCCTAAAATAGGCTAAAAACAACAATTTGGGTTGGTTCTCCAGTTAGTAGGTTAGTCCCAAAAAGTGTAAAATAAAGCCCATTGACATCCAAAATAGATAATATAATAGCATGGATCAATCAAAAATTATAGATACGTTGGAGACGTATCAAGCATCCCCAAGCTTAATTCCTGCTTGTCCTCGAGTAGGTAAATGATAAAAGAAGAATTTTTGATGTGGAATGCTTTCTAACATATTTATCAATGTAATTTTTGTTTATTGTGGCATGAATGTTCATATCCGAAAGATTCAAGATAAAAGTCTAATATTGACATAAAAATAATAATACTTCAAGTATACTAACTAAGCAATCATGTCTTCTCAAAATAACATGGCCAAAGAAAGTTATCCCTACAAAATCATATAGTCTGGCTATGCTCTATCTTCACCACACAAAATATTTAAATCATGCACAACCCCGATGACAAGCCAAGCAATTGTTTCATACTTTTGATGTTCTCAAACTTTTTTCAATATTCACACAATATATGAGCGTGAGTCATGGATATAGCACTATATGTGGAGTAGAACGGTGGTTGTGGAGAAGACAAAAAAGGAGAAGATAGTCTCACATCAACTAGCCGTATCAACGGGCTATGGAGATGCCCATCAATAGATATCGATGTGAGTGAGTAGGGATTGCCATGCAACGGGTGCACTAGAGCTATAAGTATATGAAAGCTCAACAAAAGAAACTAAGTGGGTGTGCATCCAACTCGCTTTCTCATGAAGACCTAGGGCATTTTGAGGAAGCCCACATTGGAATATACAAGACAAGTTCTATAATGAAAAATTCCCACTAGTATATGAAAGTGATATGATAAGAGACTCTCTATCATGAAAATCATGGTGCTACTTTGAAGCACAAGTGTGGAAAAAGGATAGTAGCATTGTCCCTTCTCTATTTTTATCTCATTAATTTTTTTATTTGGTCCTTTTCTCTTTTTTGGCCTCTTTTTTTTCGTCCGGAATCTCATCCCGACTTGTGGGGGGAATCATAGTCTCCATCATCCTTTCCTCACTTGGGACAATGCTCTAATAATGATGATCATCACACTTTATTTACTTACAACTCAAGAATTACAACTCAATACTTAGAACAAAATATGACTCTATGTGAATGCCTCCGGCGGTGTACCGGGATGTGCAATGATGCATGAGTGACATGTATGAAGAATTATGAACGGTGGCTTTGCCATAAATACGATGTCAACTACATGATCATGCAAGCCATATGACAATGATGGAGCGTGTCATAATAACGGAATAGTGGGAAGTTGCATGGCAATATATCTCGCGATGGCTATGGAAATGCCATAATAGGTAGGTATGGTGGCTTTTTTGAGGAAGGTATATGGTGGGTTTAAGGTACCGGCGAAAGTTGCGCGATACTAGACAGGCTAGCAATGGTGGAAGGGTGAGAGTGCGTATAATCCATGGACTCAACATTAGTCATAAAGAACTCACATACTTATTGCAAAAATCTATTAGTTATCGAAACAAAGTATTACGCGCATGCTCCTAGGGGTATAGATTGGTAGGAAAAGACCATCGATCGTCCCCGACCGCCACTCATAAGGAAGACAATCAATAAATAAATCATGCTCCGACTTCATCACATAACGGTTCACCATACGTGCATGCTACGGGAATCACAAACTTCAACACAAGATTTCTTAAATTCACAACTACTCAACTAGCATGACTCTAATATCACCATCTCCATATCTCAAAACAATTATCAAGTATCAAACTTCTTAGTATTCAATGCACTTCTATGAAAGTTTTTATATTATTCCTAAAAGCAAATTTCCATGTTGTTCTAAAGGACTCTCAAAATAATATAAGTGAAGCATGAGAGATATATTATTTCTATGAAATAAAACCACCGCCGTGCTCTAAAAGATATAAGTGAAGTACTAGAGCAAAAACTTATAGCTCAAAAGATATAAGTGAAGCACATAGAGTACAACAACAACAACAACAACAACAAAGCCTTTAGTCCCAAGCAAGTTGGGGTAGGCTAGAGGTGAAACCCATAAGATCTCGCAACCAACTCATGGCTCTGGCACATGGATAGCAAGCTTCCACGCACCCCTGTCCATAGCTAGCTCTTTGTCGATACTCCAATCCTTCAGGTCTCTCTTAACGGACTCCTCCCATGTCAAAATCGGTCGACCCCGCCCTCTCTTGACATTCTCCGCACGCTTTAGCCGTCCGCTATGCACTGGAGCTTCTGGAGGCCTGCGCTGAATATGCCCAAACCATCTCAAACGATGTTGGACAAGCTTCTCCTCAATTGGTGCTACCCCAACTCTATCTCGTATATCATCATTCCGGACTCGATCCTTCCTCGTGTGGCCACACATCCATCTCAACATACGCATCTCCGCCACACCTAACTGTTGAACATGTCGCCTTTTAGTCGGCCAACACTCCGCGCCATACAACATTGCGGGTCGAACCGCCGTCCTGTAGAACTTGCCTTTTAGCTTTTGTGGCACTCTCTTGTCACAGAGAATGCCAGAAGCTTGGCGCCACTTCATCCATCCGGCTTTGATTCGATGGTTCACATCTTCATCAATACCCCCATCCTCCTGCAACATTGACCCCAAATACCGAAAGGTGTCCTTCCGAGGTACCACCTGGCCATCAAGGCTAACCTCCTCCTCCTCACAGCTAGTAGTACTGAAACCGCACATCATGTACTCGGTTTTAGTTCTACTAAGCCTAAACCCTTTCGATTCCAAGGTTTGTCTCCATAACTCTAACTTCCTATTTACCCCCGTCCGACTATCGTCAACTAGCACCACATCATCCGCAAAGAGCATACACCATGGGATATCTCCTTGTATACCCCTTGTGACCTCATCCATCACCAATGCAAAAAGATAAGGGCTCAAAGCTGACCCCTGATGCAGTCCTATCTTAATCGGGAAGTCATCGGTGTCGACATCACTTGTTCGAACACTTGTCACAACATTATTGTACATGTCCTTGATGAGGGTAATGTACTTTGCTGGGACTTTGTGTTTCTCCAAGGCCCACCACATGACATTCCGCGGTATCTTATCATAGGCCTTCTCCAAGTCAATGAACACCATATGCAAGTCCTTCTTATGCTCCCTATATCTCTCCATAAGTTGTCGTACCAAGAAAATGGCTTCCATGGTCGACCTCCCAGGCATGAAACCAAACTGATTTTTGGTCACGCTTGTCATTCTTCTTAAGCGGTGCTCAATGACTCTCTCCCATAGCTTCATTGTATGGCTCATCAGCTTAATTCCACGGTAATTAGTACAACTCTGAACATCCCCCTTGTTCTTGAAGATTGGTACTAATATACTCCGTCTCCATTCTTCTGGCATCTTGTTTGCCCGAAAAATGAGGTTGAAAAGCTTGGTTAGCCATACTATCGCTATGTCCCCGAGACCTTTCCACACCTCAATGGGGATACAATCAGGGCCCATCGCCTTGCCTCCTTTCATCCTTTTTAAAGCCTCCTTCACCTCAGACTCCTGGATGCGCCGCACAAAACGCATGCTGGTCTCATCAAAGGAGTCATTCAGTTCAATGGTAGAACTCTCATTCTCCCCATTGAACAGCTTGTCGAAGTACTCCCGCCATCTATGCTTAATCTCTTCGTCCTTCACCAAGAGTTGGCCTGCTCCGTCCTTGATGCATTTGACTTGGCCAATATCCCTCGTCTTCCTCTCCCGGATCTTAGCCATCTTATAGATGTCCCTTTCACCTTCCTTCGTGCCTAACCGTTGGTAGAGGTCCTCATATGCCCGACCCCTTGCTTCACCAACAGCTCGCTTTGCGGCCTTCTTCGCCATCTTGTACTTCTCTATGTTGTCTGCACTCCTATCCAGGTATAGGCGTCTGAAGCAATCTTTCTTCTCTTTAAGCGCCTTCTGGACATCATCATTCCACCACCAGGTATCCTTATCTTCGCTTCTCCTTCCCCTGGACACTCCAAACTCCTCCGAGGCCACCTTACGAATGCAAGTCGCCATCTTCATCCACACATTGTCCGCATCCCCTCCTTCCTCCCAAGGGCCCTCCTTAAATACCCTCTCCTTGAACACCTGAGCTACCTCCCCCTTGAGCTTCCACCACTTCGTTCTAGCGACCTTGGCACGCTTATCCCGCTGGACACGAATCCGAAAGCGGAAGTCAGCAACCACCAGCTTATGCTGGGGTACAACACTCTCCCCAGGTATCACCTTACAGTCTAGGCACGCACGCCTATCTTCTCTTCTCGAGAGGATGAAATCAATCTGGCTAGAGTGTTGGCCACTACTAAAAGTCACCAGATGTGATTCTCTCTTTCTAAAGAGGGTGTTAGCTACAATCATGTTGTAGGCTAGAGCAAAGCTTAAGACATCTTCTCCTTCTTGATTCCTGATGCCATAGCCAAAGCCCCCATGCGCCCCTTCAAAACCTGTGTTAGATGTACCCACGTGGCCATTGAGGTCTCCTCCTATGAAGAGCTTCTCACCAATCGGTACACTCCTAACCATGTCTTCCAAGCCTTCCCAGAACTCCCTCTTGGTGTTCTCATTGTGGCCTACTTGCGGGGCATATGCGCTGATAACATTGAGAACCAAGTCCTCAGCTACCAGCTTGACCAGGATAATCCGGTCCCCACGTCTCCTGACGTCTACCACTCCATACTTGAGGCTCTTGTTGATCAAGATGCCTACGCCATTTCTGTTTGCAGCCGTCCCCGTGTACCACAGCTTGAAGCCGGTATCCTCCACCTCCTTCGCCTTCTGTCCTCTCCATTTGGTTTCTTGGACGCAAAGGATATCAACACCTCTCCTCACTGCTGCATCAACTAGCTCCCGAAGCTTCCCTGTCAGAGACCCTACGTTCCAGCTACCTAAGCGAATCCTCCTAGGCTCGGCTAGCTTCCTTACCCTTCGCACTCGTCGAGTCAAATGCGAAGACCCTTGCTCATTTTCCACTACATCCGGGCGCCGATGTAGCGCGCCACTAAGGATGCGACGACCCGATCCTCGCTCACTTGCCACCGTATCCGGATCAAGATACGGCGCGCCACTTGGGGGGTGACGGCCCGACCCTTGCCCATTTTCCACCACACCCGGGTTCCGATGTGGCGCGTCGCTGAGAGGGTTACGCCCCAACGAAAATCTTTTGGGTTTCATCTCCATAAGAGTGGCTGAGTTTTTACGTTGGCTCGACAAGCCTATCACAACCCTCCTCCTTTACCCGGGCTTGGGACCGGCTATGTTGAGACAACATAGGCGGAGTTAAGTGAAGCACATAGAGTATTCTAATAAATTTCAAATCATGTGAGTCTCTCTCAAAAGGTGTGTACAGAAAGTATGATTTTGGTAAACTAAAAAGCAAAGACTCAATTCATACAAGACGCTCCAAGCAAAACACATATCATGTGGTGAATAAAAATATAGCTCCAAGTAAAGTTTCCGATGAACGAAGACGAAAGAGGGGATGCCTTCCGGGGCATCCCCAAGCTTAGGATTTTTGGTGTCCTTGAGTTTTACCTTGGGGTGCCATGTGCATCCCCAAGCTTAGGATCTTGCCACTCCTTGTTCCATAATCCATCAAATCTTTACCCAAAAAAACTTCACAACACAAAACTTAAAATAGAAAATCTCGTGAGCTCCGTTAGTGAAAGAAAACAAAACACCACTTAAAGGTACTGTAATGAACTCATTCTTTATTTATATTTGTGTTAAACCTACTGTATTCCAACTTCTCTATGGTTTATAAACTCTTTTACTAGCCATAGATTCATCAAAATAAGCAAACAACACACGAAAAACAGAATCTGTCAAAAACAGAACAGTCTGTAGTAATCTGTAGCTAACGCAAACTTATGGAACCCCAAAAATTCTAAAATAAATTTCTGGACGTGAGGAATTTATCTATTAATCATATTCAAGAAGAATTAACTAAATATCAATTTTCACATAAAAATGGCAGCAATTCTTGTGAGCGCTAAAGTTTCTGTTTTTTACAGCAAGATCAAAAAGACTTTCCCCAAGTCTTCCCAACGGTTCTACTTGGCACAAACACTAATTAAACACAAAAAACACAACCAAAACAGAGTCTAGATAAATTATTTATTACTAAACAGGATTTAAAAGCAAGTAATAAAAATATAATTGGGTTGCCTCCCAACAAGCGCTATCGTTTAACGCCCCTAGCTAGGCATAAAAGCAAGGATAGATCTGGGTGTCGCCATCTTTGGTAGGAAATCCATAAGTGGCTCTCATAATAGATTCATATTGTAATTTAATTTTATTTCTAGGAAAGTGTTGCATGCCTTTCCTTAACGGAAATTGGAATCTAATATTCCCTTCCTTCATATCAATAATTGCACCAATCGTTCTAAGGAAAGGTCTACCAAGAATAATAGGACATGAAGGATTGCAATCTATATCAAAAACAATGAAATCTATGGACACATAGTTCCTATTTGCAACAGTAAGAACATCATTAATTTTTCCCATAGGTTTCTTAATAGTGGAATCCGCAAGGTGCAAGTTTAAAGAACAATCATCAAAATCACGGAAACCTAGCAAATCACACAAAGTTTTTGGAATCGTGGAAACACTAGCACCCAAATCACACAAAGCATAGCACTCATGATCTTTAATTTTAATTTTTATTGTAGGTTCCCACTCATCATAAAGTTTTCTAGGGATAGAAACTTCCAACTCAAGTTTTTCTTCATAAGATTGCATCAAAGCATCAACGATATGTTTAGTAAAAGCTTTATTTTGACTATAAGCATGAGGAGAATTTAGCACGGATTGCAACAAGGAAATACAATCTATCAGAGAGCAATTATCATAATTAAATTTCTTGAAATCCAAAATATTGGGTTCATTGATATTTAAAGTTTTGACCTCTTCAATCCCACTTTTACCAATTTTTGCATCAAGATCTAAAAACTCCGAATTTTTGGAACGCCTTCTAGGTAAAGGTGGCTCATCTTCAGTCACATCATTATCAAGATTCATATTGCAAAACAAAGATTTAATAGGAGACACATCAATAACTTTTATATCTTCATCTTTATTTTCATATAAACTAGAAGAACACGCTTTCACAAAGCAATCTTTCTTAGCACGCATCCTAGCGGTTCTTTCTTTGCACTCATCAATGGAAATTCTCATGGCTTTGAGAGACTCATTGATATCATGCTTAGGTGGAATAGATCTAAGTTTCAAAGAATCAACATCAAGAGAAATTCTATCAACGTTCCTAGCCAATTCATCAACCTTAAGCAATTTTTCTTTAAGCAAAGCATTGAAATTCTTTTGTGAATTCATAAACTCCTTAACACTAGTCTCAAATTCAGAGGGCATCTTATTAAAATTTCCATAAGAATTGTTGTAGGAATTACAATAATTATTAGAGGAATTACTAGGAAATGGCCTAGAATTAAAATTACCTCTATACGCGTTATTACCAAAATTGTTCCTACGAACACAATTCACATCCATAGATTCATTATTATTCTCAATCAAGGTAGACAAAGGCACATCATTAGGATCAGAGGAAATACTCTTATTAACAATCAATTTCATAAGCTCATCCATCTTTCCACTGAAAACATTAATTTCTTCTATCGCATGCACTTTTTTATTAGTAGATCTTTCGGTGTGCCATTGAGAATAATTAACCATAATATTTTCTAGGAGTTTAGTAGCTTCTCCTAAAGTGATTTCCATAAAAGTGCCTCCCGTGGCTGAATCTAAAAGATTTCTAGAAGCAAAATTCAATCCGGCATAAATTTTTTGTATAATCATCCAAAGATTCAAACCATGTGTAGGGCAATTACGTATCATTAATTTCATCCTCTCCCAAGATTGTGCAACATGTTCATGATCAAGTTGCTTAAAATTCATAATATCGTTTCTAAGAGAGATTATTTTAGCGGGAGGAAAATACTTAGAGATAAAAGCATCTTTGCACTTATTCCATGAATCAATACTATTTTTAGGCAAAGACGAAAACCAAGCTTTAGCACGATCTCTAAGGGAAAAAGGAAATAGCTTCAATTTAACAATATCATTGTCCACATCTTTCTTATTTTGCATATCACATAAATCAACAAAGCTATTTAGATGGGTAGAGGCATCTTCACTAGGAAGGCCGGCGAATTGATCTTTCATGACAAGATTCAACAAAGCAGCATTAATTTCACAAGATTCAACATCGGTAAGAGGAGCAATAGGAGTGCTAATAAAATCATTATTGTTGGTATTGGTAAAGTCACACAATTTAGTATTATCTTGAGCCATCGTGACAAGCAAGCAATCCTACACACGAGCAAACAAGAAACAGGCAAAAAAAGGCAAATAGAAAAAAGAGAAGGGGAACGGAAAAAGAGAGGGCGAATAAAATGGCAAGGGTGAAGTGGGGGAGAGGAAAATGGGAGGAAAATGGCAAATAATGTAATGCGAGGGATAAGAGTTTGTGATGGGTACTTGGTATGTCTTGACTTGTGCGTAGACTCCCCGGCAACGGCGCCAGAAATGGCTCGTTGTCGGGAGTTAAATCTTGACTTGACTTGGTGCGAATCTCCCCGGCAACGGTGCTAGAAATCCTTCTTGCTACCTCTTGAGCACTGCGTTGGTTTTCCCTTGGAGAGGAAAGGGTGATGTAGTAAACTAGCGTAAGTATTTCCCTGAGATTTTGAGAATCAATGTATCAATCCAGTAGGAGATCACGCTCGAGTCCCATGCACCTACACAAACAAATAAGAACCTCGCAACCAACGCGATAAAGGGGTTGTCAATCCCTTCACGGTCACTTACGAGAGTAAGATCTGATAGATATGATAAGATAATATTTTTGGTATTTTTATGATAAAGAGAAATAAATATGCAAATTAAAATAAACGTCAATAGAAATAACTAAGTGTTGGAAGACTAATATGATGGAAGATAGACCCGAGGGCCATAGGTTTCACTAGTGGCTTCTCTCAAGAGCATAAGTATTACGGTGGGTAAACGAATTACTGTCGAGCAATTGATAGAATTGAGCATAGTTATGAGAATATCTAGGTATGATCATGTATATAGGCATCACGTCCGTCACAACTAGACCGAAACGATTCTGCATCTACTACTATTACTCCACACATCGACCGCTATCTAGCATGCATCTAGAGTATTAAGTTCATAAGAACTGAGTAACGCTTTAAGTGAGATGACATGATGTAGAGGGATAAACTCATGCAATACGATATAAACCCCATCCTTTTATCCTCGATGGCAACAATACAATACATGTCGTTTCCCTTTATGTCACTGGGATCGAGCACCGCAAGATTGAACCCAAAGCTAAGCACTTCTTGATATGTCCCCAATGTATCTATAATTTTTGATTGCTTCATGCTATATTATCTACTGTTTTGGACTATATTGGGCTTTATTTTCCACTTTTATATTATTTTTGGGACTAACCTATTAACCGGAGGCCCATCCCAGAATTGCTGTTTTTTGCCTATTTCAGTGTTTCGAAGAAACGGAATATCAAACGGAGTCCAAACGGAATAAAACCTTCGGGAACGTTATTTTCTCACCGAACGTGATCCAGGAGACTTGGACCCTGCTCCAAGGAACAAAAGAGGCGGTCACGAGGGTGGGGGGCGCCCCCCCTAGGGCGCGCTCCCTGCCTCGTGGGCCCCTCGGTGCTCCTCCGGCGTACTTCTTCCTCCTATATATACACACGTACCCCCAAATGGTCAGAACAGGAGCCAAAAACCTAATTCCACCGCCGCAACTTTCTGTATCCATGAGATTCCATCTTGGGGCCTGTTCCAGAGCTCCGCTGGAAGAGGGCCGTCATCACGGAGGGCTTCTACATCATCATAGCCTCTCCGATGAAGTGTGAGTAGTTTACCTCAGACCTTTGGGTCCATAGTTAGTAGTTAGATGGCTTCTTCTCTCTCTTTGAATCTCAATACAAAGTTCTCCCCCTCTCTTGTGGAGATCTATTCGATGTAATCTTCTTTTTGCGGTGTGTTTGTTGAGATCAATGAATTGTGGGTTTATGATCAAGTCTATCTATGAATAATATTTGAATCTTCTCTGAATTCTTTTATGTATGATTGGTTATCTTTGCAAGTCTCTTCGAATTATCCGTTTGGTTTGGCAAACTAGATTGGTAGTTCTTGCCATGGGATAAGTGCTTACCTTTGGGTTCGATCTTGCGGTGTCCTTACCCAGTGACAGAAGGGGCAGCAAGGCACGTATTGCATCGTTGCCATCGAGGATAACAAGATGGGGTTTATTTCATATTGCATGAATTTATCTCTCTACATCATGTCATCTTGCTTAAGGCGTTACTCTGTTTTTAACTTAATACTCTAGACGCATGCTGGATAGCGGTCGATGAGTGGAGTAATAGTAGTAGATGCAGAATTGTTTCGATCTACTTGTCACGGACGTGATGCCTATATACATGATCATGCCTAGATATTCTCATAGCTATGCTCAGTTCTGTCAATTGCTCAACAATAATTTGTTCACCCACCGTAGATTACTTATGCTCTTGAGAGAAGCCACTAGTGAAACCTATGGGCCCCAGGTCTATTCTCATCATATCAATCTCCATCACTTTAATCTTGCTTTGATTTTTTACTTTGCTTTTACTTTTTACTTTGCATCTTTATACCAAAAATACCAAAAATATTATATCTATCAGATCTCACTCTCGTAAGTGACCGTGAAGGGATTGACAACCCCTAATCGCGTTGGTTGCGAGTAGCTATCGTTTTGTGCAGGTACGAGGGACTTGAGCGTGGCCTCCTACTGGATTGATACCTTGGTTCTCAAAAACTGAGGGAAATACTTACGCTACTCTGCTGCATCATCCCTTCCTCTTCGGGGAAAACCAACGCAAGCTCAAGACGTAGCAAGAAGGATTTCTGGCACCGTTCCCGGGGAGTCTACGCAAAAAGTCAACATACCAAGTACCCATCACAATCCCTATCTCTCGCATTACATTATTTTCCAAGTTCCCGGGGAGTCTACGCAAAAAGTCAACATACCAAGTACCCATCACGATTCCTCCATAAGTCGGGATGAGACTCCGGACGAAAAATAAAAAAATAAAAGAGGCCAAAGAAGCCCAAATAAAAAGAGGCCATAAAAAAAAGAGAAAAGGCCCAAACAAAAAAAATGAATGAGAGAAAAAGAGAGAAGGGACAATGTTACTATCCTTTTACCACACTTGTGCTTCAAAGTAGCACCATGATCTTCATAGTAGAGAGTCTTTCATGTTATCACTTTCATATACTAGTGGGAATTTTTCATAATAGAAATTGGCTTGTATATTCCAATGATGGGCTTCATCAAATTGCCCTAGGTCTTCATGAGCAAGCAAGTTGGATGCACACCCACTTAGTTTCTTTTTGAGCTTTCATATACTTATAGCTCTAGTGCATCCGTTGCATGGCAATCCCTACTCACTCACATTGATATCTATTGATGGGCATCTCCATAGCCCGTTGATACGCCTAGTTGATGTGAGACTATCTTCTCCTTTTTGTCTTCTCCACAACCACCACTCTATTCCACGTATAGTGATATATCCATGGCTCACGCTCATGTATTGCGTGAAGATTGAAAAAGTTTTGAAAAAGTTAGAGTATGAAACAATTGCTTGGCTTGTCATCGGGGTTGTGCATGATTTAAATATTTTGTGTGGTGAAGATAGAGCATAGCCAGACTATATGATTTTGTAGGGATAACTTTCTTTGGCCATGTTATTTTGAGAAGACATAATTGCTTTATTAGTATGCTTGAAGTATTATTATTTTTATGTCAATATAAACTTTTGTCTTGAATCTTTCTAATCTGAATATTCATACCACAATTAAGAAGATTTGCATTGAAATTATGCCAAGTAGCACTCCGCATCAAAAATTCTCTTTTTATCAATTACCTACTCGAGGACAAGCAGGAATTAAGCTTGGGGATGCCTGATACGTCTCCAACGTATCTATAATTTTTGATTGCTCCATGCTATATTACCTACTGTTTTGGACTATATTGGGCTTTATTTTCCACTTTTATATTATTTTTGGGACTAACCAATTAATCGGAGGCCCTGCCCAGAATTGTTGTTTTTTGCCTATTTCAGTGTTTCGAAGAAACGGAATATCAAACGGAGTCCAACCGGAATAAAACCTTCGGGAACGTGATTTTCTCACCGAACGTGATCCAAGAGACTTGGACCCTGCTCCAAGGAACAAAAGAGGCGGTCACGAGGGTGGGGGGCGCGCCCCCTGCCTCATGGGCCCCTTGGTAGATTGGTAGTTCTTGCCATGGGAGAAGTGCTTACCTTTGGGTTCGATCTTGCGGTGTCCTTACCCAGTGACAGAAGGGGCAGCAAGACACGTATTGCATCATTGCCATTGAGGATAACAAGATGGGGTTTATTTCATATTGCATCAATTTATCTCTCTACATCATGTCATCTTGCTTAAGGCGTTACTCTGTTTTTAACTTAATACTCTAGATGCATGCTGGATAGCGGTCGATGAGTGGAGTAATAGTAGTAGATGTAGAATCGTTTCGATCTACTTGTCACGGACATGATGCCTATATACATGATCATGCCTAGATATTCTCATAACTATACTCAATTCTGTCAATTGCTCAACAATAATTTGTTCACCCACCGTAGAATACGTATGCTCTTGAGAGAAGCCACTAGTGAAACCTATGGCCCCCGGGTCTATTCTCATCATATCAATCTCCATCACTTTAATCTTGCTTTGCTTTTACTTTTTACTTTGCATCTTTATACCAAAAATACCAAAAATATTATATCTATCAGATCTCACTCTCGTAAGTGACCGTGAAGGGATTGACAACCCCTAATCGCGTTGGTTGCGAGTAGCTATCGTTTTGTGCAGGTATGAGGGACTTGAGCGTGGCCTCCTACTGGATTGATACCTTGGTTCTCAAAACTGAGGGAATAATTACACTACTCTGCTGCATCATCCCTTCCTCTTCGGGGAAAACCAACGCAAGCTCAAGACGTAGCACTTCTCCCATTGCAAGAAAGATCAATCTAGTAGGCCAAACCGAACTGATAATTCGAAGATACTTGCAAAGATAAACCAATCATACATAAAAGAATTCAGAGGAGATTCAAATATTGTTCATAGATAAACTTGATCATAAACCCACAATTCATCGGATCTCGACAAACACTTTGTAAAAGAAGATTACATCGAATAGATCTCCAAGAAGATCTAGGAGAACTTTGTATTGAGATCCAAAGAGAGAGAAGAAGCCATCTAGCTAATAACTATGGACCCGAAGGTCTGAAGTAAACTACTCACACACCACCGGAGAGGCCATGGAGTTGATGTAGAGGTCCTCCGTGATCAATGCCCCCTCCGACGAAGCTCCGGAAAAGGCCCCAAGATGGGATCTCTCGGGTACAGAAGGTTGCGGCGGTGGAATTAGGTTTTCATGGTGCTCCTGGATGTTTGGGGGTACGTGGATATATATAGGGGGAAGAAGTACGTCGGTGGAGCAACAAGGGGCCCACGAGGGTGGAGGGCGTGCCCAGGGGGGGTAGGCGCGCCCCCTGCCTCGTGGCCTTCTCGATTGTTTATTGACGCCACTCCAAGTCTCCTGGATCACGTTTGTTGAGAAAATCACGTTCCCGAAGGTTTCATTCTGTTTGGACTCTGTTTGATATTCCTTTTCGGCGAAACCCTAAAACAGGCTAAAAACAACAATTTGGGTTGGGCCTCCGGTTAGTAGGTTAGTCCCAAGAAGTGTAAAATAAAGCCCATTGACATCCAAAATAGATAATATAATAGCATGGAGCAATCAAAAATTATAGATACGTTGGAGACGTATCAATACCTCCCAAGATAGGGCCCTTAGTACGGTTAAGATTTAACCGCTTTGCAACAATAGCGTCCATACTAAATGTGTCATCACGGAGTAAGGCATGGCACAAAATAACAATATCAGGGGCACTAAGGTTGCCACAGTTTCCGCGACCAATTAAGCATCTACTAGCAAAT
Source organism: Triticum aestivum (assembly GCF_018294505.1). NCBI lineage: Eukaryota > Viridiplantae > Streptophyta > Magnoliopsida > Poales > Poaceae > Triticum > Triticum aestivum. The sequence continues at coordinate 607,167,094 of NC_057800.1, forward strand.
ATTGCAAAGTAACGTAAAACAGGAAAATGTATGCTAGTAATTCTTGCATCGGAAACCTTCCACGTTTCCCCTATAGCAGTTGTATGAATAAACCCTTCCACATCGTCACGATGTGGTTCCTCTACACTTCCCTCAAAAGGGATCAAACAAACCCGACAAAAATCACGAAGTGACATCTCCTTATGCTCATCATATAAATAAAATTCCACCATAGGTGGTGAGGTCCTAGCATGGAAATGAAAGTTTTGCACAAAGATATTGGTGAGTAAGAGATACTATTCATGTTGGTCGTGGAGGAAGGTGGTGAGGCCTGCATTCTCAGCCAATTCATAGAAATCATCATAAATCTCGGCTGCTCTCAAGAAATCATCACAAGGCCATTCACACGGCCGAACCTCCGTGGTGCGAGGGAGATTATACTTGGGCTTCTTGTTATATTCACTTTGTTTATCCTTCGAGCTTCGGCTCGATGAGCCCCTAAAAAATCTCTTCATTTTTTTTGAAAATTTCTGAAAATTTTAGTAACTTCAAAATAAAAGTGAACCAACCTCAACAAAATTGATAGAAACTACTTCTACAAGTGCCTAGAGGCAATATCATGCATTAAAACTACTTTTGACCATATAAATTTGACGTGCAAGCTCAAGAACAGGGTCACCTAAGCAGCAAAAAAATTGCAATGAATAAAGCACTAGAACAAAAACTAATTGGACCATTGGAGGAGTCACATACCAAACAACAATCTCCCAAAGCAGTTTTGTGAATGAAGCTTTGAGCCAGGAGATCGAAAATGGCAGCAAGATGAGCTTGAACTTGGGTTTGAGGTGGTTGGTGATTTTTGTGGGAGGAAGAAGCAGTTTGTGGTAGCTGGAATAAGTGGAGGGGACCCACGTGGGGTCCACGAGGCAGGGGGCATGCCCAGGGGGGTAGGGCGCGCCCTCCACCCTCGTGGGCACGTGGCTGCTCCCCCTGCTATGTTTTCAGTGCGAGACATTCTCAAATATTCTAGAATTTTTTTAAATTTCAGGGCATTTGGAGAACTTTTATTTTTGGGGTATTTTTTTATTACATGGATAATTCAGATAACAGACAGAAAAATACTATTTTTTCTTTATTTAATGTGAATAACAGAAAGTAAAAAGAGGGTATAGAGAGTTGTGTTTTCTAAATTCATCCATCTCATGCTCATCAAAAGGAATCCACTAACAAGGTTGATCAGGTCTTGTTAACAAACTCATTTCGAATAACATGAAATCGGAGAATTTTCGAATAACACTAGGTTACCTCAACGGGGATATGCATGTCCCGAACAATAAGAATATCATATTTCTTCTTGACAGTAGGAAGAGGAAATTCAAAACCTCCAATAGTAAATGTTGAAAATTTTCCAATAGAATTGATACTGTGGACTTGAGGTTGTTTTCTCGGAAAGTGTATCTGAAGGAAATATGCCCTAGAGGCAATAATAAAGTTATTATTTATTTCCTTATATCATGATAAAAGTTTATTATTCATGCTAGAATTGTATTAACCGGAAACATAATACATGTGTGAATACATAGACAAACAGAGTGTCACCAGTATGCCTCTACTTGACTAGCTCGTTAATCAAAGATGATTATGTTTCCTAACCATGGACAAAGAGTTGTTATTTGATTAATGGGATCACATCATTAGTTGAATGATCTGATTGACATGACATTCCATTAGCTTAGCACCCGATCGTTTAGTATGCTGCTATTGCTTTCTTCATGACTTATACATGTTCCTATCACTATGAGATTATGCAACTCCCGTTTACCGGAGGAACACTTTGTGTGCTACCAAATGTCACAACGTAACTTGGTGATTATAAAGGAGCTCTACAGGTGTCTCCAAAGGTAAATGTTGGGTTGGCGTATTTCGAGATTGGGATTTGTCACTCTGATTGTCGGAGAGGTATCTCTGGGCCCTCTCGGTAATGCACATCACATAAGCCTTGCAAGCATTGCAACTAATGAGTTAGTTGTGAGATGATGTATTACGGAACGAGTAAAGAGACTTGCCAGTAACGAGATTGAACTAGGTATAGGATACCGATGATCGAATCTCGGGCAAGTAACATACCGATGACAAAGGGAACAACGTATGTTGTTATGCGGTCTGACCAATAAAAGATCTTCATAGAATATGTAGGAACCAATATGGGCATCCAGGTCCCGCTATTGGTTATTGACCGGGGACGTGTCTAGGTCATGTCTACATTGTTCTCGAACCCGTAGGGTCCGCATGCTTAAGGTTACAATGACAGTTATATTATGAGTTTATGCATTTTGATGTACCGAAGGTTGTTCGGAGTCCCGGATGTGATCACGGACATGACGAGGAGTCTCGAAATGGTCGAGACATAAAGATTGATATATTGGAAGCCTATGTTTGGATATCGGAAGTGTTCCGGGTGAAATCGGGATTTTACCGGAGTACCGGGAGGTTACCGGAACCCCCCGGGAGGTATATGGGCCTTAGTGGGCCTTAGTGGAAGAGAGGAGAGGTGGCCAGAGATGGGCCGCGCGCCCCTCCCCCCCTTGGTCCGAATTGGACAAGGAGAGTGGGCCGGCCCCCCTTCCTCCTCTCTCTCCTCTTTCCCCCCCCCCCCTCCGCGAATCCTATTCCAACTAGGAAAGGGGGGAGTCCTACTCCCGGAGGGAGTAGGACTCCTCCTGGTGCGCCTCTCCTGGCCGGCCGGCCCCCCTCCCTTGAGCCTTTATATACGGAGGCAGGGGCACCCCCTAGAGACACAAGTTGATCCACGTGATCATATTCTTAGCCGTGTGCGGTGCCCCCTTCCACCATAGTCCTTGATAATATTGTAGCAGTGCTTAGGCGAAGCCCTGCGACAGTAGTACATCAAGATCGTCACCATGCCGTCGTGCTGACGGAACTCTTCCCCGACACTTTGCTGGATCGGAGTCCGGGGAACGTCATCGAGCTGAACATGTGCTAGAACTCGGAGGTGCCGTAGTTTCGGTGCTTGATCGGTCAGGTCGTGAAGACGTACGACTACATCAACCAAGTTAACGCTTCCGTTGTCGATCTACAAGGGTACGTAGATCACACTCTCCCCCTCTCGTTGTTACGCATCACCATGATCTTCCGTGTGCGTAGGAATTTTTTTGAAATTACTACATTCCCCAACAGTGGTATCAGAGCCTAGGTTTTATATGTTGATGTTATTTGCACGAGTAGAACACAAGTGAGTTGTGGGCGATATAAGTCATACTGCTTACCAGCATGTCATACTTTGGTTCGGCGGTATTGTTGGACGAAGCGGCCCGGACCGACACTACGCGTACGCTTACGCGAGACCGGTTCTCCCGACGTGCTTTGCACATAGGTGGCTTGCGGGTGACAGTTTCTCCAACTTTAGTTGAACCGAGTGTGGCTACGCCCGGTCCTTGCGAAGGTTAAAACAACACCAACTTGACAAACTATCGTTGTGGTTTTGATGCGTAGGTAAGATTGGTTCTTGCTTAAGCCCGTAGCAGCCACGTAAAACTTGCAACAACAAAAGTAGAGGATGTCTAACTTGTTTTTGCAGGGCATGTTGTGATGTGATATGGTCAAGACATGATGCTAAATTTTATTGTATGAGATGATCATGTTTTGTAACTGAGTTATCGGCAACTGGCAGGAGCCATATGGTTGTCGCTTTATTGTATGCAATGCAATCGCGCTGTAATGCTTTACTTTATCACTAAACGGTAGCGATAGTCATGGAAGCATAAGATTGGCGAGACGACAACGATGCTACGATGGAGATCAAGGTGTCGCGCCGGTGACGATGGTGATCGTGACGGTGCTTCAGAGATGGAGATCACAAGCACAAGATGATGATGGCCATATCATATCACTTATATTGATTGCATGTGATGTTTATCTCTTATGCATCTTATCTTGCTTTGATTGACGGTAGCATTATAAGATGATCTCTCACTAATTATCAAGAAGTGTTCTCCCTGAGTATGCACCGTTGCGAAAGTTCTTCGTGCTGAGACACCACGTGATGATCGGGTGTGATAGGCTCTACGTTCAAATACAACGGGTGTAAAACAGTTGCACACGCAGAATACTCAGGTTATACTTGACGAGCCAAGCATATACAGATATGGCCTCGGAACACGGAGACCGAAAGGTCGAGCGTGAATCATATAGCAGATATGATCAACATAGCGATGTTCACCAATGAAACTACTCCATCTCACGTGATGATCGGACATGGTTTAGTTGATTTGGATCACGTAATCACTTAGAGGATTAGAGGGATGTCTATCTAAGTGGGAGTTCTTAAGTAATATGATTAAATTGAACTTAAATTTATCATGAACTTAGTCCTGGTAGTATTTTGCAAATCATGTTGTAGATCAATAGCTCGCGTTGTTGCTTCCCTGTGTTTATTTTCATATGTTCCTAGAGAAAATTGTGTTGAAAGATGTTAGTAGCAATGATGCTGTTGGGGAACGTAGCAGAAAACAAAAATTTTCCTACGGTTTCACCAAGATCCATCTAGGAGTTCATCTAGCAACGAGTGATTAGATGCATCTACGTACCTTGTAGATTGCAAGCGGAAGCATTCAAAGAACGGGGATGAGGAAGTCATACTCGACGTGATTCGAATCACCGAATATCCTAGCACCGAACGGACGGCACCTCCGCGTTCAATACACGTACGGTCAGCGTAACGTCTCCTTCTTCTTTATCCAGCAAGAGGGAAGGAGAGGTTGAGGAAGATGGCTCCAGCAGCAGCACGACGGCGTGGTGGTGATGGAGCTGTAGTACTCCGTCAGGGCTTCGCCAAGCGCTATGGAGGAAGAGGAGGTGTTGGAGAGGGAGAAGGAGGCAACCAAAGGCGTGGGAGAAAAGCCCTCCTTCCCCACTATATATAGGAGGGCCAAGGGGGGGGCGCCGGCCCTAGGAGATCCAATCTCCTAGGGTGGGGCGGCGGCCAAGGGAGGTTTCCCTCCCCCCCAAGGCACCTAGGAGATGCCTTCCCCTCCTAGGACTCATCCCCCTTGAAACCCTAAGCGCATGGGCTTCTTGGGGCTGGTGCCCTTGGCCCATGTAGGCCAAGGCGCACCCCCTACAGCCCATGTGGCCCCCCGGGACAGGTGGACCCACCCGGTGGACCCCCGGGACCCTTCCGGTGGTCCCGGTACAATACCGATGACCCCGAAACTTGTCCCGATGGCCGAAACAGGACTTCCCATATATAAATCTTTACCTCCGGACCATTCCGGAACTCCTCGTGACGTCTGGTATCTCATCCGGGACTCCGAACAACATTCGGGTTACTACATATACATATCCCTACAACCCTAGCGTCACCGAACCTTAAGTGTGTAGACCCTACGGGTTCGGGAGACATGCAGACATGACCGAGATGACTCTCCGGTCAATAACCAACAGCGGGATCTGGATACCCATGTTGGCTCCCACATGCTCCACGATGATCTCATCGGATGAACCACGATGTCAAGGATTCAAGCAACCCCATATGCAATTCCCTTTGTCAATCGGTATGTTACTTGCCCGAGATTCGATCGTCGATATCCCAATACCTTGTTCAATCTCGTTACCGGCAAGTCACTTTACTCATACCGTAATGCATGACCCCGTGACCAGACACTTGGTCACTTTGAGCTCATTATGATGATGCATTATCGAGTGGGCCCAGTGATACCTCTCCGTCTCACGGAGTGACAAATCCCAGTCTTGATCCGTGTCAACCCAACAGACACTTTCGGAGATACTCGTAGTATACCTTTATAGTCACCCAATTACGTTGTGACGTTTGGCACACCCAAAGCACTCCTACGGTATCCGGGAGTTACACGATCTCATGGTCTAAGGAAAAGATACTTGACATTGAAAACTCTAGCAAACGAACTATACGATCTTTAAGCTATGTTTAGGGTTGGGCCTTGTCCATCACATCATTCTCCTAATGATGTGATCCCGTTATCAATGACATCCAATGTCCATAGTCAGGAAACCATGACTATCTATTGATCAACGAGCTAGTCAACTAGAGGCTTACTAGGGACATGTTGGTGTCTATTATTCACACATGTATTACGATTTCCGGATAATACAATTATAGCATGAATAAAGACAATTATCATGAACAAAGAAATATAATAATAATGTTTTTATTATTGCCTCTATGGCATATTTCCAACAGTCTCCCACTTGCACTAGAGTCAATAATCTAGTTACATTGTGATGAATCGAACACCCATGGAATTCTGGTGTTGATCATGTTTTGCCCTAGGGAGAGGTTTAGTCAACGGATCTACTACATTCAGGTCCGTATGTACTTTACAAATCTCTATGTCTCCATCTTGAACATTTTCACGAATGGAGTTGAAGCGACGCTTGATGTGCCTTGTCTTCTTGTGAAACCTGGGCTCCTTGGCAAGTGCAATAGCTCCAGTGTGGTCACAAAAGAGTTTGATTGGCCCCGACGCATTGGGTATGACTCCTAGGTCGGTGATGAACTCCTTCACCCATATTGCTTCATGTGCTGCCTCCGAGGCTGCCATGTACTCCGCTTCACATGTAGATCCCGCCACGACGCTCTGCTTGCAACTGCACCAGCTTACTGCCCCACCATTCAAAATATACACGTATCCGGTCTGTGACTTAGAGTCATCCAGATCTGTGTCAAAGCTAGCGTCGACGTAACCCTTTACGACGAGCTCTTCGTCACCTCCGTAAACGAGAAACATTTCCTTAGTCCTTTTCAGGTACTTCAGGATATTCTTGACCGCTGTCCAGTGTTCCTTGCCGGGATTACTTTGGTACCTTCCTACTAAACTTACGACAAGGTTTACATCAGGTCTGGTACACAGCATGGCATACATAATAGAACCTATGGCTGAGGCATAGGGGATGACACTCATATCTTCTATATCTTCTGCCGTGGTCGGACATTGAGCTGAGCTCAATTTCATACCTTGTAACACAGGCAAGAACCCCTTCTTAGATTGATCCATATTGAACCTCTTCAATATCTTATCAAGGTATGTGCTTTGTGAAAGACCTATGAGGCGTCTTGATCTATCTCTATAGATCTTGATGCCTAATATATAAGCAGCTTCACCAAGGTCCTTCATTGAAAAACTCTTATTCAAGTAGGCCTTGATGTTGTCCAAGAGTTCTATATCATTTCCCATCAAAAGTATGTCATCTACATATAGTATGAGAAATGCTACAGAGCTCCCACTCACTTTCTTGTAAACGCAGGCTTCTCCATAAGTCTACGTAAACCCAAACGCTTTGATCATCTCATCAAAGCGAATGTTCCAACTCCGAGATGCTTGCACCAGCCCATAAATCGAGCGTTGGAGCTTGCACACCTTGTCAGCATTCTTAGGATCGACAAAACCTTCCGGCTGCATCATATACAATTCTTCCTTAAGGAAACCATTAAGGAATGCCGTTTTGACGTCCATTTGCCATATTTCATAATCGTAGAATGCGGCAATTGCTAACATGATTCGGACGGACTTCAGCTTTGCCACCGGTGAGAAAGTCTCATCGTAGTCAACCCCTTGAACTTGTCGATAACCCTTAGCGACAAGCCTAGCTTTATAGATGGTCACATTACCATCCGCATCTGTCTTCTTCTTAAAGATCCATTTATTTTCTATGGCTTGCCGTTCAACGGGCAAGTCAGTCAAAGTCCATACTTCGTTTTCATACATTGATCCTATCTCGGATTTCATGGCTTCTAGCCATTTGTCGGAATCCGGGCCCGCCATCGCTTCTTCATAGTTCGAAGGTTCACCGTTGTCTAACAACATGATTTCCAAGACAGGGTTGCCGTACCACTCTGGCACGGAACGTGTCCTTGTGGACCTTCGAATTTCAGTAGGAGCTTGATCAGAAGTATCTTGATCATTATCATTAACTTCCTCTCTAGTCGGTGCAGGCACCTCAGGAACATTTTCTTGAGTTGCGCCATTTTCCGGTTCAAGAGGTAACACTTCATCAAGTTCTACTTTCCTCCCACTTACTTCTTTCGAGAGAAACTCTTTCTCTAGAAAGAATCCATTCTTGGCAACAAAGATCTTGCCTTCGGATTTGAGGTAGAAGGTATACCCAACAGTTTCTTTAGGGTATCCTATCAAGATGCATTTTTCCGACTTGGGTTCGAGCTTTTCAGGTTGAAGTTTCTTGACATAAGCATCGCATCCCCAAACTTTCAGAAACGACAGCTTAGGTTTCTTCCCAAACCATAATTCAAACGGTGTCGTCTCAACGTATTTCGACGGAGCCCTATTTAAAGTGAATGCGGCAGTCTCTAAAGCATAGCCCCAAAAGGATAGCGGTAAATCGGTAAGAGACATCATAGATCGCACCATATCTAATAGAGTGTGATTACGACGTTCGGACACACCATTACACTGAGGTGTTCCAGGCGGCGTGAGTTGTGAAACTATTCCACATTTCCTTAAGTGTGTGCCAAATTCGTGACTCAAGTATTCTCCTCCACGATCTGATCGCAAAAACTTGATTTTCCTGTCACGTTGATTCTCAACTTCACTCTGAAATTCTTTGAACTTTTCAAAGGTTTCAGACTTGTGCTTCATTAAGTAGACATACCCATATCTACTCAAGTCATCAGTGAGGGTGAGAACATAACGATAGCCACCGCGAGCCTCAACACTCATTGGGCCGCACACATCAGTATGTATGATTTCCAATAAGTTGGTTGCTCGCTCCATTGTTCCTGAGAACGGAGTCTTGGTCATTTTACCCATGAGGCATGGTTCGCACGTGTCAAATGATTCATAATCAAGAGACTCTAAAAGTCCATCTACATGGAGCTTCTTCATGCGTTTGACACCTATGTGACCAAGGCGGCAGTGCCACAAGTATGTGGGACTATCATTATCAACCTTACATCTTTTGGTACTTACACTATGAATATGTGTAGCAATACGCTCGAGATTCATTAAGAATAAACCATTCACCATAGGAGCATGACCATAAAACATATCTCTCATATAAATGGAACAACCATTATTCTCGAATTTAAGTGAGTAGCCATCTCGAATTAAACGAGATCCCGATACAATGTTCATGCTCAAAGCTGGCACTAAATAACAATTATTGAGGTTTAAAACTAATCCCGTAGGTAAATGTAGAGGCAGCGTGCCGACGGCGATCACATCGACCTTGGAACCATTCCCGAAGCGCATCGTCACCTCGTCCTTCGCCAGTCTCCGCTTATTCCGCAGCTCCTGCTTTGAGTTACAAATGTGAGCAACTGCACCGGTATCAAATACCCAAGAGCTACTACGAGTACTGTGTAAGGTACACATCAATTACATGTATATCACATATACCTTTTGTTTTGCCGGCCTTCTTGTCCGCTAAGTATTTGGGGCAGTTCCGCTTCCAGTGACCCCTTTCCTTGCAATAAAAGCACTCAGTCTCGGGCTTGGGTCCATTCTTTGGCTTCTTCCCGGCAGCTTTCTTGCCAGGCGCGGCAACTTCCTTGCCGTCCTTCTTGGAGTTCTTTTTACCCTTGCCCTTCTTGAACTTAGTGGTTTTATTGACCATCAACACTTGATGTTCCTTCTTGACTTCTACCTCTACTGATTTCAGCATAGCAAATACTTCAGGAATGGTCTTTTCCATCCCCTGCATATTGAAGTTCATCACAAAGCTCTTGTAGCTTGGTGGAAGCGACTGGAGGATTTTGTCAATGACCGCGTCATCCGGGAGATTAACTCCCAGCTGAGTCAAGCGGTTATGAAACCCAGACATAGTGAGTATGTGCTCACTGACAGAACTATTTTCCTCCATCTTACAGCTGAAGAACTTGTCGGAGACCTCATATCTCTCGATTCGGGCATGAGCTTGAAAACCCATTTTCAGCTCTTCGAACATCTCATATGCTCAATGTCTCTCAAAACGCTTTTGGAGCCCCGGCTCTAAGCTGTAAAGCATGCCGCACTGAACGAGGGAGTAGTCATCAGCACGTGTCTGCCAAGCGTTCATAACGTCTTGGTTCTGTGGGACGGGTGGATCACCTAGCGGTGCTTGCAGGACATAATCTTTCTTGGCAGCTATGAGGATGATCCTCAGGTTCCGGACCCAGTCCGTATAGTTGCTGCCATCGTCTTTCAGCTTGGTTTTCTCTAGGAACGCGTTGAAGTTGAGGACTATGTTGGCCATTTGATCTACAAGACATATTGTAAAGATTTTAGACTAAGTTCATGATAAATAAGTTCATCTAATCAAATTATAATGAACTCCCACTTAGATAGACATCCCTCTTCTAGTCATCTAAGTACAACATGATCCGAGTTAGCTAGGTCGTGTCCGATCATCACGTGAGACGGACTAGTCAACGTCGGTGAACATCTTCATGTTGATCGTATCTTCTATACGACTCATGCTCGACCTTTCGGTCTTCCGTGTTCCGAGGCCATGTCTATACACATGCTAGGCTCGTCAAGTCAACCTAAGTGTATTGCGTGTGTAAATCTGTCTTACACCCGTTGTATGTGAACGTTAGAATCTATCACACCCGATCATCACGTGGTGCTTCGAAACAACAAACTGTCGCAACGGTGCACAGTTAGGGGGAACACTTTCTTGAAATTATTATGAGGGATCATCTTATTTACTATAGTAAACAAGATGCAAAACATGATAAACATCAAATGCAATCAAATAATAATAGTGACATGATATGGCCAATATCACACAGCTCCTTTGATCTCCATCTTGGGGCTCCATGATCATCTTGTCACCGGCTTGACACCATGATCTCCATCATCATGATCTCCATCATTGTGTCTCCATGAAGTTGCTCGCCAACTATTACTTCTACTACTATGGCTAACGCGTTTAGCAATAAAGTAAAGTAATTTACATGGCGTTTCTCAATGACACGCAGGTCATACAAAAATAAAGACAACTCCTATGGCTCCTGCCGGTTGTCATACTCATCGACATGCAAGTCGTGATTCCTATTACAATAGCATGAACATCTCATACATCATATATATGTCATTCATCATTCATCACAACTTTGGCCATATCATATCACAAAGCACTTGCTGCAAAAACAAGTTAGATGTCCTCTAATTGTTGTTGCAAGTTTTACGTGGCTGAAGTAGGGTTCTAGCAAGAACGTTTTCTTACCTACGTGAAAGCCACAACGTGATTTGTCAACTTCTATTTACCCTTCATAAGGACCCTGTTCATCGAATCCGCTCCAACTAAAGTAGGAGAGACAGACACCCGCCAGCCACCTTATGCAACTTGTGCATGTTAGTCGGTGGAACCGGTCTCACGTAAGCGTACGTGTAAGGTTGGTCCGGGCCGCTTCATCCCACAATACCGTTGAAGCAAGATAAGACTAGTAACGGCAAGAAAGTTGAAAACATCTACGCCCACAACAAATTGTGTTCTACTCGCGCAAGAAGAACTACGCATAGACCTAGCTCATGATGCCACTGTTGGGGAACGTAGCAGAAAACAAAAATTTTCCTACGGTTTCACCAAGATCCATCTAGGAGTTCATCTAGAAACGAGTGATTAGATACATCTACATACCTTGTAGATCGTGAGCGTAAGCGTTCAAAGAACGGGGATGAGGAAGTCGTACTCGACGTGATTCGAATCATCGAAGATCCTAGCACCGAACGGACGGCACCTCCGCGTTCAACACACGTACGGTCAGCGTAACGTCTCCTTCTTCTTGATCCAGCAAGAGGGAAGGAGAGGCTGAGGAAGATGGCTCCAGCAGCAGCATGACGGCGTGGTGGTGATGGAGCTGCAGTACTCCGTCAGGGCTTCGCCAAGCGCTATGGAGGAAGAGGAGGTGTTGGAGAGGGAGAAGGAGGCAACCAAAGGCGTGGGAGAAAAGCCCTCCTTCCCCACTATATATAGGAGGGCCAAGGGGGGGCGGCCCTAGGAGATCCAATCTCCTAGGGTGGGGCGGCGGCCAAGGGAGGTTTCCCTCCCCCCCAAGGCACCTAGGAGGTGCCTTCCCCTCCTAGGACTCATCCCCCTTGAAACCCTAGGTGCATGGGCCTCTTGGGGCTGGTGCCCTTGGCCCATGTAGGCCAAGGCGCACCCCCTACAGCCCATGTGGCCCCCCGGGACAGGTGGACCCACCCGGTGGACCCCCGGGACCCTTCCGGTGGTCCCGGTACAATACCGATGACCCCGAAACTTGTCCCGATGGCCGAAACAGGACTTCCCATATATAAATCTTTACCTCTGGACCATTCCGGAACTCCTCGTGACGTCCGGGATCTCATCCGGGACTCTGAACAACATTCGGGTTACTGCATATACATATCCCTACAACCCTAGCATCACCAAACCTTAAGTGTGTAGACCCTACGGGTTCGGGAGACATGCAGACATGACCGAGACGACTCTCCGGTCAATAACCAACAGCGGGATCTGGATACCCATGTTGGCTCCCACATGCTCCACAATGATCTCATTGGATGAACCACGATGTCAAGGATTCAAGCAACCCCGTATGCAATTCCCTTTGTCAATCGGTATGTTACTTGCCCGAGATTCGATCGTCAGTATCCCAATACCTCGTTCAATCTCGTTACCGGCAAGTCACTTTACTCGTACCATAATGCATGATCCCGTGACCATACACTTGGTCACTTTGAGCTCATTATGATGATGCATTACCGAGTGGGCCCAGTGATACCTCTCCGTCTCACGGAGTGACAAATCCCAGTCTTGATCCGTGTCAACCCAACAGACACTTTTGGAGATACCCGTAGTATACCTTTATAGTCACCCAGTTACGTTGTGACGTTTGGCACACCCAAAGCACTCCTATAGTATCCGGGAGTTACACGATCTCATGGTCTAAGGAAAAGATACTTGACATTGAAAACTCTAGCAAACAAACTATACGATCTTTAAGCTATGTTTAGGGTTGGGCCTTGTCCATCACATCATTCTCCTAATGATGTGATCCCGTTATCAATGACATCCAATGTCCATAGTCAGGAAACCATGACTATGTGTTGATCAACGAGCTAGTCAACTAGAGGCTTACTAGGGACATGTTGGTGTCTATTATTCACACATGTATTACGATTTCCGGATAATACAATTATAGCATGAATAAAGACAATTATCATGAACAAAGAAATATAATAACAATGCTTTTATTATTGCCTCTAGGGCATATTTCCAACAGATGCGGATTGGATCCGTGATCTGAGGTTTATCCTCATTGCTGCACAGAAGAATTATGTCCTTGATGCACCGCTAGGTAAAAAACCTATTGTAGGAGCAGATGCAGACGTTATGAACGTTTGGCTAGCTAAATATGATGACTACTTGATAGTTTAGTGTTGGGTTTCGTAGTAATTTCAAAAAATTTCCTACGCACACGCAAGATCATGTGATGCATAGCAACGAGGGGAGAGTGTTGTCTACGTACCCAACGCAGACCGACTGCGGAAGCGATGACACGACGTAGAGGAAGTAGTCGTACGTCTTCACGATCCAACCGATCAAGCACCGAAACTACGGCACCTCCGAGTTCGAGCACACGTTCAGCTCGATGACGATCCCCGGACTCCGATCCAGCAAAGTGTCGGGGAAGAGTTCCGTCAGCACGACGGCGTGGTGACGATCTTGATGAACTACAGCAGCAGGGCTTCGCCTAAACTCCGCTACAGTATTATCGAGGAATATGGTGGCAGGGGGCACCGCACACGGCTAAGGAATCGATCACGTGGATCAACTTGTGTCAACTTGTGTGTTTAGAGGTGCCCCTGCCTCCGTATATAAAGGAGCCAAGGGGGGAGGGTGCGCCGGCCAAGGGGGAGAGGCGCAGGAGGAGTCCTACTCCTACCGGGAGTAGGACTCCCCCCCCAATCCTATTCCAACTAGGATTCCCAAGGGGGAAAGAGGGAGAGGGGTGGCCGGCCACCTCTCCTAGTCCTAATAGGACTAGGGGAAGGGGGGAGGCGCGCAGCCCCCTTGGGCTGCCCCTTTCTCCTTTCCACTAAGGCCCATGATGGCCCATATGGTTCCCGGGGGGTTCTGGTAACCTCCCGGTAACCCGGTAAAATCCCGATTTCACCCGGAACACTTCCGATGTCCAAACATAGACTTCCAATATATCAATCTTTATGTCTCGACCATTTCGAGACTCCTCGTCATGTCCGTGATCACATCCGGGACTCCGAACAACCTTCGGTACATCAAAATGCATAAACTCATAATATAACTGTCATCGTAACCTTAAGCGTGCGGACCCTACGGGTTCGAGAACAATGTAGACATGACCGAGACACGTCTCTGGTCAATAACCAATAGCGGGACCTGGATGCCCATATTGGCTCCTACATATCTACGAAGATCTTTATCGGTCAGACCGCATAACAACATACGTTGTTCCCTTTGTCATCGGTATGTTACTTGCCCGAGATTCGATCGTCGGTATCCAATACCTAGTTCAATCTCGTTACCGGCAAGTCTCTTTACTCGTTCCGTAATACATCATCTCACAACTAACATATTAGTTGTAATGCTTGCAAGGCTTATGTGATGTGTATTACCGAGAGGGCCCAGAGATACCTCTCCGACAATCGGAGTGACAAATCCTAATCTCGAAATACGCCAACCCAACATCGACCATTGGAGACACCTGTAGTACTCCTTTATAATCACCCAGTTACATTGTGACGTTTGGTAGTACCCAAAGTGTTCCTCCGGTAAACGGGAGTTGCATAATCTCATAGTCATAGGAACATGTATAAGTCATGAAGAAAGCAATAGCAACATACTAAACGATCGGGTGCTAAGCTAATGGAATGGGTCATGTCAATCAGATCATTCTACTAATGATGTGACCTCGTTAATCAAATAACAACTCATTGTTCATGGTTAGGAAACATAACCATCTTTGATTAACGAGCTAGTCAAGTAGAGGCATACTAGTGACACTTAGTTTGTCTATGTATTCACACATGTATTATGTTTCCGGTAAATACAATTCTAGCATGAATAATAAACATTTATCATGATTATAAGGAAATAAATAATAACTTTATTATTGCCTCTAGGGCATATTTCCTTCAGTCTCCCACTTGCACTAGAGTCAATAATCTAGATTACACTGTAATGATTCTAACACCCATGGAGCCTTGGTGCTGATCATGTTTTGCTCGTGGAAGAGGCTTAGTCAACGGGTCTGCAACATTCAGATCCGTATGTATCTTGCAAATCTCTATGTCTCCCACCTGGACTAGATCCCGGATGGAGTTGAAGCGTCTCTTGATGTGTTTGGTCCTTTTGTGAAATCTGGATTCCTTTGCTAAGGCAATTGCACCAGTATTGTCACAAAAGATTTTCATTGGACCCGATGCACTAGGTATGACACCTAGATCGGATATGAACTCCTTCATCCAGACTCCTTCATTTGCTGCTTCCGAAGCAGCTATGTATTCCGCTTCACATGTAGATCCCGCTACAACGCTTTGTTTAGAACTGCACCAACTGACAGCTCCACCGTTTAATGTAAACACGTATCTGGTTTGCGATTTAGAATCGTCCGGATCAGTGTCAAAGCTTGCATCAACGTAACCTTTTACGGTGAGCTCTTTGTCACCTCCATATACGAGAAACATATCCTTAGTCCTTTTCAGGTATTTCAGGATGTTCTTGACCGCTGTCCAGTGATCCACTCCTGGATTACTTTGGTACCTCCCTGCTAAACTTATAGCAAGGCACACATCAGGTCTGGTACACAGCATTGCATACATGATAGAGCCTATGGCAGATGCATAGGGAACATCTTTCATATTCTCTCTATCTTCTGCAGTGGTCGGGCATTGAGTCTTACTCAATTTCACACCTTGTAACACAGGCAAGAACCCTTTCTTCGCTTGATCCATTTTGAATTTCTTCAAAATTTTGTCAAGGTATGTGCTTTGTGAAAGTCCAATTAAGCGTCTTGATCTATCTCTATAGATCTTAATGCCTAATATGTAAGCAGCTTCACCGAGGTCTTTCATTGAAAAACTTTTATTCAAGTATCCCTTTATGCTATCCAGAAATTCTATATCATTTCCAATCAGTAATATGTCATCCACATATAATATCAGAAATGCTACAGAGCTCCCACTCACTTTCTTGTAAATACAGGCTTCTCCGAAAGTCTGTATAAAACCAAATGCTTTGATCACACTATCAAAACGTTTATTCCAACTCCGAGAGGCTTGCACCAGTCCATAAATGGATCGCTGGAGCTTGCACACTTTGTTAGCTCCCTTTGGATCGACAAAACCTTCTGGTTGCATCATATACAACTCTTCTTCCAGAAATCCATTCAGGAATGCAGTTTTGACATCCATCTGCCAAATTTCATAATCATAAAATGCGGCAATCGCTAACATGATTCGGACGGACTTAAGCATCGCTACGGGTGAGAAGGTCTCATCGTAGTCAATCCCTTGAACTTGTCGAAAACCTTTTGCGACAAGTCGAGCTTTGTAGACAGTAACATTACCATCAGCGTCAGTCTTCTTCTTAAAGATCCATTTATTCTCAATTGCTTGCCGATCATCGGGCAAGTCAACCAAAGTCCATACTTTGTTCTCATACATGGATCCCATCTCAGATTTCATGGCTTCAAGCCATTTTGCGGAATCTGGGCTCACCATCGCTTCTTCATAGTTCGTAGGTTCATCATGATCTAGTAGCATGACTTCCAGAACAGGATTACCGTACCACTCTGGCGCGGATCTTACTCTGGTTGATCTACGTGGTTCAGTAGTATCTTGATCTGAAGTTTCATGATCATTATCATTGGCTTCCTCACTAACTGGTGTAGGTGTCACTGAAACAGTTTTCTGTGATGAACTACTCTCCAGTAAGGGAGCAGGTACAGTTACCTCGTCAAGTTCTACTTTCCTCCCACTCACTTCTTTCGAGAGAAACTCCTTCTCTAGAAATGATCCATTCTTAGCAACGAATGTTTTGCCTTCGGATCTGTGATAGAAGGTGTACCCAACAGTTTCCTTTGGGTATCCTATGAAGACACATTTCTCCGATTTGGGTTCGAGCTTATCAGGTTGAAGCTTTTTCACATAAGCATCGCAGCCCCAAACTTTAAGAAACGACAACTTTGGTTTCTTGCCAAACCATAGTTCATAAGGCGTCGTCTCAACGGATTTTGATGGTGCCCTATTTAACGTGAATGCGGCCGTCTCTAAAGCATAACCCCAAAATGATAGCGGTAAATCAGTAAGAGACATCATAGATCGCACCATATCTAGTAAAGTACGATTACGACGTTCGGACACACCATTACGCTGTGGTGTTCCGGGTGGCGTGAGTTGCGAAACTATTCCACAGTTTTTCAAATGTACACCAAACTCGTAACTCAAATATTCTCCTCCACGATCAGATCGTAGAAACTTTATTTTCTTGTTACGATGATTTTCAACTTCACTCTGAAATTCTTTGAACTTTTCAAATGTTTCAGACTTATGTTTCATTAAGTAGATATACCCATATCTGCTTAAATCATCTGTGAAGGTGAGAAAATAACGATATCCGCCACGAGCCTCAATATTCATCGGACCACATACATCGGTATGTATGATTTCCAACAAATCTGTTGCTCTCTCCATAGTACCGGAGAACGGTGTTTTAGTCATCTTGCCCATGAGGCACGGTTCGCAAGTACCAAGTGATTCATAATCAAGTGGTTCCAAAAGTCCATCAGTATGGAGTTTCTTCATGCGCTTTATACCGATATGACCTAAACGACAGTGCCACAAATAAGTTGCACTTTCATTATCAACTCTGCATCTTTTGGCTTCAACATTATGAATATGTGTATTACTACTATCGAGATTCAATAAGAATAGACCACTCTTCAAGGGTGCATGACCATAAAAGATATTACTCATATAAATAGAACAACCATTATTCTCTGATTTAAATGAATAACCGTCTCGCATTAAACAAGATCCAGATATAATGTTCATGCTCAACGCTGGCACCAAATAACAATTATTTAGGTCTAATATTAATCCCGAAGGTAGATGTAGAGGTAGCGTGCCGACCGCGATCACATCGACTTTGGAACCGTTTCCCACGCGCATCGTCACCTCGTCCTTTGCCAGTGCCCGCTTATTCCGTAGTCCCTGTTTCGAGTTGCAAATATTAGCAACAGAACCAGTATCAAATACCCAGGTGCTACTGCGAGCTCTAGTAAGGTACACATCAATAACATGTATATCACATATACCTTTGTTCACCTTGCCATCCTTCTTATCCGCCAAATACTTGGGGCAGTTCCGCTTCCAGTGACCAGTCTGCTTGCAGTAGAAGCACTCAGTTTCAGGCTTAGGTCCAGACTTGGGTTTCTTCTCTTGAGCAGCAACTTGCTTGCTGTTCTTCTTGAAGTTCCCCTTCTTCTTCCCTTTGCCCTTTTTCTTGAAACTAGTGGTTTTGTTAACCATCAACACTTGATGCTCCTTCTTGATTTCTACCTCCGCAGCTTTCAGCATTGCGAAGAGCTCGGGAACAGTCTTGTTCATCCCTTGCATATTATAGTTCATCACGAAGCTCTTGTAGCTTGGTGGCAGTGATTGGAGAATTCTGTCAATGACGCAATCATCCGGAAGATTAACTCCCAATTGAATCAAGTGATTATTATACCCAGACATTTTGAGTATATGCTCACTGACAGAACTGTTCTCCTCCATCTTGCAGCTATAGAACTTATTGGAGACTTCATATCTCTCAATCCGGGCATTTGCTTGAAATATTAACTTCAACTCCTGGAACATCTCATATGCTCCATGACGTTCAAAACGTCGTTGAAGTCCCGATTCTAAGCCGTAAAGCATGGCACACTGAACTATCGAGTAGTCATCAGCTTTGCTCTGCCAGACGTTCATAACATCTGGTGTTGCTCCAGCAGCAGGCCTGGCACCCAGCGGTGCTTCCAGGACGTAATTCTTCTGTGCAGCAATGAGGATAATCCTCAAGTTACGGACCCAGTCCGTGTAATTGCTACCATCATCTTTCAACTTTGCTTTCTCAAGGAACGCATTAAAATTCAACGGAACAACAGCACGAGCCATCTATCTACAATCAACATAAACAAGCAAGATACTATCAGGGACTAAGTTCATGATAAATTTAAGTTCAATTAATCATATTACTTAAAGAACTCCCACTTAGATAGACATCCCTCTAATCCTCTAAGTGATCACGTGATCCAAATCAACTAAACCATAACCGATCATCACGTGAGATGGAGTAGTTTTCAATGGTGAACATCGTTATGTTGATCATATCTACTATATGATTCACGCTCGACCTTTCGGTCTCCGTGTTCCGAGGCCATATCTGCATATGCTAGGCTCGTCAAGTTTAACCTGAGTATTCTGCGTGTGCAAAACTGGCTTGCACCCGTTGTAGATGGACGTAGAGCTTATCACACCCGATCATCACGTGGTGTCTGGGCACGACGAACTTTGGCAACGGTGCATACTCAGGGAGAACACTTCTTGATAATTTAGTGAGAGATCATCTTATAATGCTACCGTCAATCAAAGCAAGATAAGATGCATAAAAGATAAACATCACATGCAATCAATATAAGTGATATGATATGGCCATCATCATCTTGTGCTTGTGATCTCCATCTCCGAAGCACCGTCATGATCACCATCGTCACCGGCGCGACACCTTGATCTCCATCGTAGCATCGTTGTCGTCTCGCCAATCTTATGCTTCCACGACTATCACTACCGTTTAGTAATAAAGTAAAGCATTACATCGCGATTGCATTGCATACAATAAAGCGACAACCATATGGCTCCTGCCAGTTGCCGATAACTCGGTTACAAAACATGATCATCTCATACAATAAAATTCAGCATCATGCCTTGACCATATCACATCACAACATGCCCTGCAAAAACAAGTTAGACGTCCTCTACTTTGTTGTTGCATGTTTTACGTGGCTGCTACGGGCTTAAGTAAGAACCAATCTCACCTACGCATCAAAACCACAACGATAGTTTGTCAAATAGACTCCGTTTTAACCTTCGCAAGGACCGGGCGTAGCCATACTTGGTTCAACTAAAGTTGGAGAGGCAGTCGCCCGCAAGCCATCTCTGTGCAAAGCACGTCGAGGGAACCGGTCTCGCGTAAGCGTACGCGTAAGGTTGGTCCGGGTCGTCTCGTCCAACAATACCGCCGAACCAAAGTATGACATGCTGGTAGGCAGTATGACTTGTATCGTCCACAACTTACTTGTGTTCTACTCGTGCATATAACATCAACATCAATAACCTAGGCTCGGATGCCACTGTTGGGTTTCGTAGTAATTTCAAAAAATTTCCTACGCACACGCAAGATCATGTGATGCATAGCAACGAGGGGAGAGTGTTGTCTACGTACCCAACGCAGACCGACTGCGGAAGCGATGACACGACGTAGAGGAAGTAGTCGTACGTCTTCACGATCCAACCGATCAAGCACCGAAACTACGGCACCTCCGAGTTCGAGCACACGTTCAGCTCGATGACGATCCCCGGACTCCGATCCAGCAAAGTGTCGGGGAAGAGTTCCGTCAGCACGACGGCGTGGTGACGATCTTGATGAACTACAGCAGCAGGGCTTCGCCTAAACTCCGCTACAGTATTATCGAGGAATATGGTGGCAGGGGGCACCGCACACGGCTAAGGAATCGATCACGTGGATCAACTTGTGTCAACTTGTGTGTTTAGAGGTGCCCCTGCCTCCGTATATAAAGGAGCCAAGGGGGGAGGGTGCGCCGGCCAAGGGGAGAGGCGCAGGAGGAGTCCTACTCCTACCGGGAGTAGGACTCCCCCCCCAATCCTATTCCAACTAGGATTCCCAAGGGGGAAAGAGGGAGAGGGGTGGCCGGCCACCTCTCCTAGTCCTAATAGGACTAGGGGAAGGGGGGAGGCGCGCAGCCCCCTTGGGCTGCCCCTTTCTCCTTTCCACTAAGGCCCATGATGGCCCATATGGTTCCCGGGGGGTTCCGGTAACCTCCCGGTAACCCGGTAAAATCCCGATTTCACCCGGAACACTTCCGATGTCCAAACATAGGCTTCCAATATATCAATCTTTATGTCTCGACCATTTCGAGACTCCTCGTCATGTCCGTGATCACATCCGGGACTCCGAACAACCTTCGGTACATCAAAATGCATAAACTCATAATATAACTGTCATCGTAACCTTAAGCGTGCGGACCCTACGGGTTCGAGAACAATGTAGACATGACCGAGACACGTCTCTGGTCAATAACCAATAGCGGGACCTGGATGCCCATATTGGCTCCTACATATTCTACGAAGATCTTTATCGGTCAGACCGCATAACAACATACGTTGTTCCCTTTGTCATCGGTATGTTACTTGCCCGAGATTCGATCGTCGGTATCCAATACCTAGTTCAATCTCGTTACCGGCAAGTCTCTTTACTCGTTCCGTAATACATCATCTCACAACTAACATATTAGTTGTAATGCTTGCAAGGCTTATGTGATGTGTATTACCGAGAGGGCCCAGAGATACCTCTCCGACAATCGGAGTGACAAATCCTAATCTCGAAATACGCCAACCCAACATCGACCATTGGAGACACCTGTAGTACTCCTTTATAATCACCCAGTTACGTTGTGACGTTTGGTAGTACCCAAAGTGTTCCTCCGGTAAACGGGAGTTGCATAATCTCATAGTCATAGGAACATGTATAAGTCATGAAGAAAGCAATAGCAACATACTAAACGATCGGGTGCTAAGCTAATGGAATGGGTCATGTCAATCAGATCATTCTACTAATGATGTGACCTCGTTAATCAAATAACAACTCATTGTTCATGGTTAGGAAACATAACCATCTTTGATTAACGAGCTAGTCAAGTAGAGGCATACTAGTGACACTTGTTTGTCTATGTATTCACACATGTATTATGTTTCCGGTAAATACAATTCTAGCATGAATAATAAACATTTATCATGATTATAAGGAAATAAATAATAACTTTATTATTGCCTCTAGGGCATATTTCCTTCAGTCTCCCACTTGCACTAGAGTCAATAATCTAGATTACACTGTAATGATTCTAACACCCATGGAGCCTTGGTGCTGATCATGTTTTGCTCGTGGAAGAGGCTTAGTCAACGGGTCTGCAACATTCAGATCCGTATGTATCTTGCAAATCTCTATGTCTCCCACCTGGACTAGATCCCGGATGGAGTTGAAGCGTCTCTTGATGTGTTTGGTCCTTTTGTGAAATCTGGATTCCTTTGCTAAGGCAATTGCACCAGTATTGTCACAAAAGATTTTCATTGGACCCGATGCACTAGGTATGACACCTAGATCGGATATGAACTCCTTCATCCAGACTCCTTCATTTGCTGCTTCCGAAGCAGCTATGTATTCAACTTCACATGTAGATCCCGCTACAACGCTTTGTTTAGAACTGCACCAACTGACAGCTCCACCGTTTAATGTAAACACGTATCTGGTTTGCGATTTAGAATCGTCCGGATCAGTGTCAAAGCTTGCATCAACGTAACCTTTTACGGTGAGCTCTTTGTCACCTCCATATACGAGAAACATATCCTTAGTCCTTTTCAGGTATTTCAGGATGTTCTTGACCACTTTCCAGTGATCCACTCCTGGATTACTTTGGTACCTCCCTGCTAAACTTATAGCAAGGCACACATCAGGTCTGGTACACAGCATTGCATACATGATAGAGCCTATGGCAGATGCATAGGGAACATCTTTCATATTCTCTCTATCTTCTGTAGTGGTCGGGCATTGAGTCTTACTCAATTTCACACCTTGTAACACAGGCAAGAACCCTTTCTTCGCTTGATCCATTTTGAATTTCTTCAAAATTTTGTCAAGGTATGTGCTTTGTGAAAGTCCAATTAAGCGTCTTGATCTATCTCTATAGATCTTAATGCCTAATATGTAAGCAGCTTCACCGAGGTCTTTCATTGAAAAACTTTTATTCAAGTATCCCTTTATGCTATCCAGAAATTCTATATCATTTCCAATCAGTAATATGTCATCCACATATAATATCAGAAATGCTACTGAGCTCCCACTCACTTTCTTGTAAATACAGGCTTCTCCGAAAGTCTGTATAAAACCAAATGCTTTGATCACACTATCAAAACGTTTATTCCAACTCCGAGAGGCTTGCACCAGTCCATAAATGGATCGCTGGAGCTTGCACACTTTGTTAGCTCCCTTTGGATCGACAAAACCTTCTGGTTGCATCATATACAACTCTTCTTCCAGAAATCCATTCAGGAATGCAGTTTTGACATCCATCTGCCAAATTTCATAATCATAAAATGCGGCAATCGCTAACATGATTCGGACGGACTTAAGCATCGCTACGGGTGAGAAGGTCTCATCGTAGTCAATCCCTTGAACTTGTCGAAAACCTTTTGCGACAAGTCGAGCTTTGTAGACAGTAACATTACCATCAGCGTCAGTCTTCTTCTTAAAGATCCATTTATTCTCAATTGCTTGCCGATCATCGGGCAAGTCAACCAAAGTCCATACTTTGTTCTCATACATGGATCCCATCTCAGATTTCATGGCTTCAAGCCATTTTGCGGAATCTGGGCTCACCATCGCTTCTTCATAGTTCGTAGGTTCATCATGATCTAGTAGCATGACTTCCAGAACAGGATTTCCGTACCACTCTGGCGCGGATCTTACTCTGGTTGATCTACGTGGTTCAGTAGTATCTTGATCTGAAGTTTCATGATCATTATCATTGGCTTCCTCACTAATCGGTGTAGGTGTCACTGAAACAGTTTTCTGTGATGAACTACTCTCCAGTAAGGGAGCAGGTACAGTTACCTCGTCAAGTTCTACTTTCCTCCCACTCACTTCTTTCGAGAGAAACTCCTTCTCTAGAAATGATCCATTCTTAGCAACGAATGTTTTGCCTTATATGGTTACACACCCAATGAAAATAGTTCGTTGGATCTCGATCGTAGTGATACACATAATCATAATATTGAAACCAAAAGATGCAAAGTTAATAATGATAGTGCAACTTATTTGTGGCACTGACGTTTAGGTCATATTGGTGTAAAGCGCATGAAGAAACTCCAAGCTGATGGGTTTTTGGAATCACTTGATTATGAATCACTTGATGCTTGCGAACCATGCCTCATGGGCAAGATGACTAAAACGCCGTTCTACGTAACTATGGAGCGAGCAACTGACTTATTGGAAATAATACGTACTGATGTATGAGATCCGATGGGTGTTAAGGCTCGCGGCGGGTATCATTATTTTCTGACCTTCACAGATGATTTGAGCAGATATGGGTATATCTACTTAATGAAACACAAGTCTGAAATATTTGAAAAGTTCAAAGAATTTCAGAGTGAAGTGGAGAATCATCGTAACAAGAAAATAAAAGTTTCTACGATATGATCGCAGAGGTAAAATATTTGAGTTACGAGTCTGGCCTTCAGTTAAAACAATGTGAAATAGTTTCACTACTCACGCCACCTGGAACACCACAGCATAATGGTGTGTCCGAGCATCATAACCGTACTTTATTAGATATGGTGCGATCTATGATATCTCTTACCGATCTACCACTATCGTTTTGGGGTTATGCATTAAAGACAGCTGCATTCACGTTTAAAAGAGCACCATCTAAGTCCGTTGAGACGACACAATCTGAACTGTGGTTTGGCAAGAAACCAAAGTTGTCATTTCTTAAAAGTTTGGGATTGTGATGCTTATATGAAAAAGTTTCATCCTGATAAGCTCAAACCCAAATCGGAGAAATATGTCTTCATAGGATACCCAAAGGAGACTGTTGGGTACACCTTCTATCACAAATCCGAAGGCAAGACTTTTGTTGCTAAATTCGGAGTTTTTCTAGAGAAGGAGTTTCTCTCGAAAGAAGTGAGTGGGAGCAAAGTAGAAATTGATGAGGTAACTGTACCTACTCCCTTATTGGAAAGTAGTTCATCACAGAAATCTGTTCCTGTGACTACTACACCAATTAGTGAGGAAGCTAATGATGATGATCATGTAACTTCAGATCAAGTTACTACCGAATCTCGTAGGTAAACCAGAGTGAGATCCGCACCAGAGTGGTACAGTAATCCTGTTCTGGAAGTCATGTTACTAGACCATGACGAACTTGCGAACTATGAGGAAGCGATGATGAGCCCAGATTCCGCGAAATGGTTTGAGGCCATAAAATCTGAGATATGATCCATGTATGAGAACAAAGTATGGACTTTGATGGATTTGCCCGATGATCAGCAAGCCATAGAAAATAAATGGATCTTCAAGAGGAAGACGGACACTGATAGTAGTGTTACTATCTACAAAGCTAGAATTGTCGCAAAAGGTTTTCGACAAGTTCAAGGTGTTGACTACGATGAGATTTTCTCACTCGTATATATGCTTAAGTCTGTCCGAATCATGTTAGCAATTGCCGCATTTTATGAAATCTGGCAAATGGATAAACAAAACTGCATTCCTTAATGGATTTCTTAAAGAAGAGTTATATATGATGCAACCAAAAGGTTTTGTCAATCCTAAAGGTGTTAACAAAATATGCAAGCTCCAATGATCCATCTATGGACTGGTGCAAGCATCTCGGAGTTGGAATATACGCTTTGATAAGTTGATCAAAGCATATAGTTTTATACAGACTTACGGTGAAGCCTGTATTTACAAGAAAGTGAGTGGGAGCACTACAACATTTCTGATAAGTATATGTGAACAACATATTGTTGATCGGAAATAATGTATAATTTTCTGGAAAGCATAAAGGAATATTTGAAAGGAGTTTTTCAAAGAAAGACCTCGGTAAAGCTGCTTACATATTGACCATCAAGATCTATAGAGATAGATCAAGATGCTTGATAAGTTTTTTTCAAATGAGTACATACCTTGACAAGATTTTGAAGTAGTTCAAAATGGAACAGTCAAAGAAAGAGTTCTTGCCTATGTTGCAAGGTGTGAAATTGAGTAAGACTCAAAGCCCGACCACGGCAGAAGATAGAAATAGAATGAAAGTCATTCCCTATGCCTCAGCCATAGGTTCTATAAAGTATGCCATGCTGTGTACCAGATCTATTGTATACCCTACACTGTGTTAAGCAAGGGAGTACAATAGTGATCTAAGAGTAGATCACTGGACAGCGGTCAAAATTATCCTTAGTGGAATAAGGAAATATTTCTCAATTATGGAGGTGACAAAAAGGTTCGTCGTAAAAGGTTACGTCGATGCAAGTTTTGACACAGATCTGGATGACTCTAAGTCTCGATCTAGATACATATTGAAAGTGGGAGCAATAATCTAGAGTAGCTCCATGCAGAGCATTGTTGACATAGAAATTCGCAAAATACTTACGGATCTGAATGTGACAGACTCGTTGACTAAAATTATCTCACAAGCAAAACATGGTCACACCTTAGTACTCTTTGGGTGTTATTCACATAGCGATGTGAACTAGATTAATGACTCTAGTAAACCCTTTGGGTGTTGATCACATATCGATGTGAACTATGGGTGTTAATCACATGGTGATGTGAACTATTGCTGTTAAATCACATGGCGATGTGAACTAGATTATTGACTCTAGTGCAAGTGAGAGACTGAAGGAAATATGCCCTAGAGGCAATAATAAAGTTATTATTTATTTACTTATATCATGATAAAAGTTTATTATTCATGCTAGAATTGTATTAACCGGAAACATAATACATGTGTGAATACATAGACAAACAGAGTGTCACTAGTATGCCTCTACTTGACTAGCTCGTTAATCAAAGATGGTTATGTTTCCTAACCATGGACAAAGAGTTGTTATTTGATTAACGGGATCACATCATTAGTTGAATGATCTGATTGACATGACCCATTCCATTATCTTAGCACCCGATCGTTTAGTATGCTGCTATTGCTTTCTTCATGACTTATACATGTTCCTATGACTATGAGATTATGCAACTCCCGTTTACCGGAGGAACACTTTGTGTGCTACCAAACATCACAACGTAACTGGGTGATTATAAAGGAGCTCTACAGGTGTCTCCAAAGGTAAATGTTGGGTTGGCGTATTTCGAGATTAGGATTTGTCACTCCGATTGTCGAAGAGGTATCTCTGGGCCCTCTCGGTAATGCACATCACATAAGCCTTGCAAGCATTGTAACTAATGAGTTAGTTGTGAGATGATGTATTACGGAACGAGTAAAGAGACTTTCCGGTAACGAGATTGAACTAGGTATAGGATACCGACGATCGAATCTCGGGCAAGTAAAATACCGATGACAAAGGGAACAACGTATGTTGTTATGCGATCTGACCGATAAAAGATCTTCGTAGAATATGTAGGAACCAATATGGGCATCCAGGTCCCACTATTGGTTATTGACCGGAGACGTGTCTCGGTCATGTCTACATTGTTCTCGAACCCGTAGGGTCCGCATGCTTAAGGTTACGATGACAGTTATATTATGAGTTTATGCATTTTGATGTACCGAAGGTTGTTCGGAGTCCCGGATGTGATCACGGACATGACGAGGAGTCTCGAAATGGTCGAGACATAAAGATTGATATATTGGAAGCCTATGTTTGGATATCGGAAGTGTTCCGGATGAAATCGGGATTTTACCGGAGTACCGGGAGGTTACCGGAACCCCTGGGAGGTATATGGGCCTTAGTGGGCCTTAGTGGAAGAGAGGAGAGGTGGCCAGAGATGGGCCGCGCGCCCCTCCCCCCTTGGTCCAAATTGGACAAGGAGAGGGGGCCGGCCCCCCTTCCTCCTCTCTCTCCTCTTCCCCCCCCCCCCCCTCCGCGAATCCTATTCCAACTAGGAAAGGGGGGGGAGTCCTACTCCCGGAGGGAGTAGGACTCCTCCTGGCGCGCCTCTCCTGGCCGGCCGGCTCCCCTCCCTTGAGCCTTTATATATGGAGGCAGGGGCACCCCCTAGAGACACAAGTTGATCCACGTGATCATATTCTTAGCCGTGTGCGGTGCCCACTTCCACCATAGTCCTCGATAATATTGTAGCAGTGCTTAGGCGAAGCCCTGCGACAGTAGTACATCAAGATCGTCACCACGCCGTCGTGCTGACGGAACTCTTCCCCGACACTTTGCTGGATCGGAGTCCGGGGATCGTCATCGAGCTAAACGTGTGCTAGAACTCGGAGGTGCCGTAGTTTCGATGCTTGATCGGTCGGGCCGTGAAGACATACGACTACATCAACCAAGTTAACGCTTCCGTTGTCGATCTACAAGGGTACGTAGATCACACTCTCCCCCTCTCGTTGCTATGCATCACCATGATCTTGCGTGTGCGTAGGAATTTTTTTGAAATTACTACGTTCCCCAATAGTATCGTATGCTCATTACCATTAACATGAAAAGTGATATTGTCTTTGGTGCAATCAATAATAGCCGCTGCAGTATTCAAAAAGGGTCTTCCAAGAATAATATACATACTATCGTCCTCGGGAATATCAAGAATAACAAAGTCTGTTAAAATAGTAATGTTTGCAACCACAACAGGCACATCCTCACAAATACCGACAGGTATAGCAGTTGATTTATCAGCCATTTGCAAAGATATTTCAGTAGGTGTCAACTTATTCAAATCAAGTCTACGATATAAAGAGAGAGGCATAACACTAACACCGGCTCCAAGATCACATAAAGCAGTTTTAACATACTTTCTGTTAATAGAGCATGGTATAGTGGGTACTCCTGGATCTCCAAGTTTCTTTGCTATTCCACCGTTAAAAGTATAATTAGCAAGCATGGTAGAAATTTCAGCTTCCGGTATCTTTCTTTTATTAGTAATTATTTCCTTCATATATTTAGCATAAGGATTCATTTTAAGCATATCAGTCAAACGCATACGCAAAAAAGATAGGTCTAATCATTTCAGCAAAGCGCTCAAAATCCTCATCATCCTTTTTCTTGGATGGTTTAGGAGGAAAATGCATGGGTTTCTGAACCCATAGTTCTCCTTCTTTACCGTGCTTCCTAGCAACAAAGTCTCTCTTATCATAATGTTGATTCTTTGATTGTGGGTTATCAAGATCAACAGCAGGTTCAATTTCTACATCATTATTATTGCTAGGTTGAGCATCAACATGAACATCATCATTAACATTATCACTAGGTTCATGTTCATTACCAGGTTGTGTTTCAGCATCAGAAATAGAAATATCATTGGGATTCTCAGGTGTGTCAATAACAGGTTCACTAGAAGCATGCAAAGTCCTATCATTTTTCTTTCTCTTCCTTTTAGAAGGACTAGGTGCATCAATATTAATTCTCTGAGAATCTTGCTCAATTCTTTTAGGATGACCCTTAGGATACAAAGGTTCCTGGGTCACTTTACCTCCTCTAGTTGCAACTCTAACAGCAAAGTCATTATTTTTACTATTCAATTCATTAAGCAAATCATTCTGAGCTTTAAGTACTTGTTCTACTTGAGTGGTAACCATAGAAGCATGTTTACTAATAAGTTTAAGTTCACCTTTAACACGAGCCATATAATCACTCAAGTGTTCAATCATGTAAGCATTATGTTTCAATTGTCTACCAATATAAGCATTACAATCTTCTTGCTTAACCATAAAGTTATCAAATTCATCCAAAACATTGGCTAGCAAACTTAGCAGGAGGGATTTCAGCTTTATCATATCTATAGAGATAATTTACCTTTACTACCTGTGTCGGGTTATCGAGATCGTGCGTTTCTTCAATAGGTGATGAATTAAGACCATGTAATTCTTCATCAGGCGGTAAATTCTTAACATCTTCAGCTTTCATACCTTTTTCTTTCATAGATTTCTTTGCCTCTTGCATATCTTCAGGACTGAGAAATAGAATACCCCTTTTCTTCGGAGTTGGCTTAGGAGTTGGTTCAGGAAGTGTCAAATTATTTTCATTAGTCAGCATATTATTCAATAGAATTTCAGCTTGATCAACAGTTCTTTCCCTGAAAACACAACCAGCACAACTATCCAGGTAATCTCTGGAAGCATCGGTTAGTTCGTTATAAAAGATATCAAGTATTTCATTTTTCTTGAGAGGATGATCAGGCAAAGCATTAAGTAATTGGAGAAGCCTCCCCCATGCTTGTGGGAGACTCTCTTCTTCAATTTGTACAAATATATATATTTCCCTTAATGCAGCTTGTTTCTTATGAGCGGGGAAATATTTAGCAGAGAAGTAGTAAATCATATCCTGGGGACTACGCACACAACCAGGATCAAGAGAATTAAACCATATCTTAGCATCATCCTTTAATGAGAACGGAAATAATTTAAGAATATAATAGTAGCGAGTTTTCTCATCATTAGTAAACAAGGTAGCTATATCATTTAATTTAGTAAGATGTGCCACAACAGTTTCAGATTCATAGCCATAGAAAGGATCAGATTCAACCAAAGTAATTAACTCAGGATCAACAGAGAAATCATAATCCTTATCAGTAATAAAGATAGGTGAAGTAGCATAAGCAGGATCATATTTCATTCTAGCATTTAAAGTCTTTTCTTTAAGCTTAGCTAATAATTTCTTAAGATCACTTCTATCATTGCAAGCTAAGAACTCTCTAGCAGTTTCTTCACCCATAACATAACCCTCAGGAACAACAGGCAATTCATTTCTAGGGGAGAATCTTCATCATCACTTTCATCAATATTATCAGTTTTAACAATTTCATTCTCTCTAGCCCTAGCAAGTTGTTTATTAATAAATTCACCTAGTGGCACAGTAGTATCAAGCATAGAAGTAGGTTCATCATAAGTATCATGCATAGCAGAAGTGGCATCATCAATAACATTGCGACATATCAGAATGAATAACAGAAGCAGGTTTAGGTGTCGCAAGCTTACTCAAAACAGAAGGTGAATCAAGTGCAGAGCTAGATGGCAGTTCCTTACCTCCCCTCGTAGTTGAGGAAAAAATCTTGGTTCTTTGGTCTTTCAAGTTCTTCATAATGATAAGTAGATATAAATCCCAAGTGACTCAAAACAGAAGGTGAATCAAGTGCAGAGCTAGATGGCAGTTCCTTACCTCCCCTCGTAGTTGAGGAAAAAATCTTGGTTCTTTGATCTTTCAAGTTCTTCATAATGATAAGCAGATATAAATCCCAAGTGACTCAAAGAATAGAGCTATGCTCCTCGGCAACGGCGCCAGAAAATGTTCTTGATAACCCACAAGTATAGGGGATCGCAACAGTTTTCGAGAGTAGAGTATTCAACCCAAATTTATTGATTCAACACAAGGGGAGCCAAAGAATATTCTCAAGTATTAGCAGCTGAGTTGTCAATTCGACCACACCTGAAAACTTAATATCCACAACAAGGTATTTAGTAGCAAAGTAATATGATAGTAGTGGTAACGATAGCAAAAGTAATATTTTTGGGTTTTATAGTGATTGTAACAGTAGCAACGGAAAAGTAAATAAGCGAAGAACAATATATGAAAAGCTCGTAGGCATTGGATCGATGATGGAGAATTATGACGGATGCGATCGATCATGTAACAGTCATAACCTAGGGTGACACAGAACTAGCTCCAGCTCATCAATGTAATGTAGGCATGTATTCCGAATATAGTCATACGTGTTTATGGAAAAGAACTTGCATGACATCTTTTGTCCTACCCTCCCGTGGCAGCGGGGTCCTATTGGAAACTAAGGGATATTAAGGCCTCCTTTTAATAGAGTACTGGACCAAAGCATTAACACACAGTGAATACATGAACTCCTCAAACTACGGTCATCACCGGTAAGTATCCCGATTATTGTCACTACGGGGTTAACGGATCATAAGACATAATAGGTGACTATAGACTTGCAAGATAGGATCAAGAACTCTCATATATTGATGAAAACATAATAGGTTCAGATCTGAAATCATGGCACTCGGGTCCTAGTGACAAGTATTAAGCATAACAAAGTCATAGCAATATCAATCTCAGAACATAGTGGATACTAGGGGTCAAACCCTAACAAAACTAACTCGATTACATGATAAATCTCATCCAACCCATCACCATCCAGCAAGCCTACGATGGAATTACTCACGCACGGCGGTGAGTATCATGAAATTGATGATGGAGGGAGGTTGATGATGACGATAGCGACGAATTCCCCTCTCCGGAGCCCCGAATGGACTCTAGATCAGCCCTCCCGAGAGAGTTTAGGGCTTGACGGCGGCTCCGTATCGTAAAACGCGATGAATCCTTCTCTCTGTTTTTTCTCCCCGAAAGTGAATATATGGAGTCAAGGTTGAGAGGCAGGGGGGCGCGCCCCCACCCTCGTGGACAGCATACCCCCCTGACGTGGATCTTTCTTCCAATATTTTTTATATATTCCAAAATAATTCTCCGTTGATTTTCAGGTCATTCCGAGAACTTTTATTTCTGCACAAAAATAACATCATGGCAATTCTGCTAAAAACAACATCAGTCCGGGTTAGTTCCATGCAAATCATGCAAGTTAAAGTCCAAAATAAGGGCAAAAGTTTTTGGAAAAGTAGATACGACAAAGACGTATCAAATAGCAACTTTATTATTGCCTCTAGGGCATATTTCCTTCAGTCATGCCCTCCTGCGTGCCGACGATGCTGCGGTCCCTAGTCCCGGCTCCTATTCCCCGTTGTGCAGGCCTCACTTCGTGGTGCCGTGGTGAGACGACGTGGAGGCTTCATGACCATGATGGCGCAAGATGGTGGTCGGTTTGGTGGCAGGCTCTGGAGCATCCGAGGTGAAGGTTGGGATCGGGGGAAACCCCTGTCGACATGTCCGACACTGACGCAGCAACGCCGGTGGGTGCCGCTGGACCTTCCTGAAGGGCGTCGGGGGCGGCCCTTCCTCTCGCCTTGCCGCGTACCAGGGGAAACCCTTGACAACAATGTCGTCATCGTCGCGGTCCTTCTTGAAGGTGTTGATTGGTATCGGTGCTTAGGAGCCTTGGAGCTTGGTGGGAGATCTTCAGTGGGCGCAGTGGTAGTGAAGCTTCTTCGTTTCCGTTGATCCGCTGTTGTCAGCATTTTTTCTCTTGTTATTTTTTTTGAGTGTGATTGTGCTGCTTTCGTCCCAGCACCTATCATCAACTGTATCGGTTGGTGGCTTTCTAATACAAAGCGGGAAACCCTTTTTCGGAAATCACGGTCCAAAGCCGGGCGAGCGTGCCATTGCAAGCACACACGTCTGTCCGGGTAGTGCGCCACGTAAATTAGACCCACCCTAAGCCATCTATTTTATATATTTTTATCACCATCAATCATATGCATATGATTGGACATAAAAATATAGAGAACACGGCTATGTGCATGAGCAAACAAGGATCAAAACAAACTTGCCATACTCGTCCGTGAATGTTTGAGAGGCCAAATTCGTGCTTTATGATTGTAGATCGATGTGATTGGGTCTCAGTCAATTAAGATTTAACAAGTCTCAATCAAATGACATATAACATAATAAGAAAGAAGAAGAAAATTCTAAAAAAACAAACACAATGTGTGATCTCATAAATATAGCACTGATTGGGACATAAGAGCAACTTTAATGGGGCAACCTATTTTGTTCGCTGGCGTCTGTTTGAATCGGTGGGGACAGAAAAGTCGGCCCAACATGTCGACCCAAACAGACGCGCGTCCGCTAGACGTCCGCCTGTCGACCCATTTCCGGCTCATTTTTGAGCCGGATTTACGTCGGCGCAGACAAGAGACGGACGCGCGCGCCTACTCCTTTTTCCAGTCCCGCCGGTCGATGGCAGCCACCACCATTTCCCCTTATTTTCCCAAAAATCCTCCCGTCCGTGTGCTCGCGCCCCACACCCCGCCATGGAGGACGCCATCGACCTCGACGCCGCCGGTGGCCTCGCCTCCCACGCCTCGTCCGGTGCCCCCGCCCATGCCGGGAAAGGCAAGCCTCGTGCCCTGCGCAAGACCGCTGCCGCGGTCAAGCCAAAGAAACCGCTGACGCCCGCACATCGGGCAAAGGAGTCGACCAAGAGGAAGGACCAGAGGCACGCCGCGGACACGAGGGATGAGGCCGCCGTCGCCGCCGCGGCGCAGCAGGAGGTCACCAACACCCACGTCGCGACGGCAACGAGGGAGGCGCTCTACATGCTAGGGTTAAACCCTGGCCAACACGGCCTCCTCAACACCGCGGCCAGCACCGGCTCATCGGCGTTTCCTCGGATGGTGCTACCCGACTTGCCCCGTGCGTCAGCTTGCAACCCGGTGGCTGGCTTCCACGTGTACCCGCAGGCCTCCCGCCTCTCCGGGGAGTGCTCGCCCGACGTGAGTGTGGTCGCGCCTTCCACGCCCGCGCCTGCGCCCATCGACCTCAACGCCACCCCGATGGCTCGTCATCGATGGCGTGAGGAAACGGGTGCGGCAGACGCCGTCCGGCGTGCTCCCGGAGGCCCGCAACCTGTTTGACGGAATGTTGTGTGCCGTCGACGAGGACTACATGCAAAACCTCATCTTGGAGGGCGGTGCGCCGGCCGCTGGCTACGATCCCGGCGAGACACAAAGCCAGGACGGCCGCGGGCCATTCACACCGGCCGCTGGCTATAATCCCGATCAGGCTGCCTTCATGCGTGATCAGGTCGGCATCGACCTGGACGGCTTCTCACTCGACCACGAGTTCCCGGACGACTACAGGTAGAGGAAGAGGACGAGTGCGACATCGAAGTGGAGCCCTTGTTCGAGGACGAGCTCGCCAACCAAACCGCCGGTTCTAAGCCGAAGCGCAAGAGCAAGCGCACGAAGACATACACGGCGACCGAAGACAAGCTTCTTTGCGAGTGTTGTCGAGACATTGGACAAGACCCCAAGACCGGCGCCGAACAAAAGCATTCGACTTTTTGGATTCGTGTTCACCGGGAGTTTCATGAGCGCAAGAAGTTTTCGCTTACCAAATTGTGAGCACGCGCGGGTGGGTGTCCATTTCCAAGCGATGGGGGTGATCCAACAAGAGTGCAACAAGTTTTGCGCCACTCTTGGGAGCATCAAGCCCGCCCCGTGAGCGGCATCGGCATGCTGGTATGCTAGCAAGCCGTCCTCTTTTATGTCATCAAGTTCATGCTTGCGTGTTCATTTGCATATCATGGTATGCTGGCATGATGAGATATGGCCACTGACATGATTGGCCGCGGGTCTTTTTTTTAAGTTGAGCGCTGACATGAAACGGGTCGGCGCGTTGGGTGCACTGCCGATCCAAATACAAAACTGGACGGACGCCGAGCGGCGGCCGATCCAAACAAACAAAAAACGGACAAATGCGCCGTTCATTTGGATCGGTCCATTGGAGTTGCTCTAACAAGTCTCGGTCGACTTATACTTGGCAGACGGTAGATGCTAGTGACACTGCTCCGCGAACAGAGAAACGTGGCGACGCGTTTGTTCTCATCTCTTCCAAAACGCATCCGTGGCGTCCCCGCTGGCCGCCGCGCTACCACGCGAGTGGCACACCATGTCACGGCGCGACGCATAATATAGGCACCGGGGCCGCCGGCGCACGGCCAACGCGCCACGAGTACCCGGGCCGCATCACGCGACCTCATCCTGCCCGCCCGCCTGCCGACCTCGCACCACGGAATTCAAAATTCAAGCGCGCTGCCGTCCCGTCCAGCCGGTTGATGTTTCGCCACTCGCCCGCCCACTCCACTCGCTGCCCCCCCGAACGGTCCGAAGCCACTAGAAACAAGAAGCCGCGGTGGATCCACGTACGTCCGCCAGCGGATCGCGGATCGCATGGAGCGCATCGCTCTCCCCTCCCCCTCCAAATAAGCTCGTCCCGTCCAGCGCTCTCACAAATCCATTTTTGCTCCGTGCGTGCGCCCGTCACTGGCGCTCGGAAGAGGAGTGGTTGCGCCCTCGCCCAACGGCTCGCCCGGCCCCGTGCCGCTTGTTGGCTTGCGCCCTTGTGCGGGGTGGAGTGGTTGGCCGCTGGTTTTGTGCCCATCGCCGTTGCCGGCCGGCGCTGGGGGGCGGGCGGACGAACCCACGCGCGGGCGCGCAGCGCAGGATAGTCGCGGGAGTGACGTGACACCACTGCGCGTCGCCTTGTTATATCTATCCACCCTGCACCGGTCCGATCCTCGTCGGCGGCAACGAGCGCGGTCGGGAGGTTTGAGGGTAAGGGGAATTTCGTGCGTGCGTGCGTGAAGCGGCCATGGACGCGCCCTTCTTCCACGAGCTCCGGCGGCAGGCCTCCTCCTACCTCACCGGCAAGATCCGCTCCGCGCGGCTCGCGCTCACCGACGTCACCCCGACGCAGCTGTACGTGACCCCTCGCCGATCGACAATCCGTTCCTGCTCTCCGTTTCTTGGTGCACCGTTGCTCTGCCAAGGTCCTAACAGAGAGAGTGGCCGCCCATGCAGGATGACGGAGGAGGCGACGAACGGGGACGCGTCGCCGCCGAACGCCAAGACGATGAGCCTCATCGCGCGGGAGGCGTTCGAGATCGACGAGTACCTCAGGATCTCCGACATCCTCCACACCAGGTGACCTTCTCCTTCTCCCTCTCCTTCGCCGCACCGGATCGACGCTCTCCTCTTCTCCTCTGCCCGTCGTCTAACTCGGGACACATCGATGGGTCGATCCTCAGGCTGGCGACGTTCGACCGGAGGCAGTGGCGGGAGCCGTACAAGGCGCTGCTGCTGCTGGAGCACCTCCTGACGCACGGCCCCCGCAGCGTGGCCCTGGAGTTCCAGAAGGACCGGGGCGTCATCCAGCAGATGGCCGCCTTCCAGCACATCGACGAGCGAGGGTTCGATCTCGATCTTCTCCTATTCCTACACACGTAATTCATTCTTATTCAGTTCGTTAGGGTGAAAATTTTCTGATGTTCTTCTGGGATTCTCGGCGCAGTTTCAACTGGGGCCTGACGGTGAAGGGCAAGTCGGAGCGGGTGCTGAAGCTGCTGGAGCGGGGCCCGTTCCTGGAGGAGGAGCGGGAGCGGGCGCGCAAGGTGGCGCGCGAGATCAAGGGCTTCGGCAGCTTCAACCTCAGCAGCACCGGCGGCGGCTCGCGCGCGGCGCCGCAGGTGTACGGGCGCAGCCACTCCCGGTACGAGGACCGGCCGTGGAAGGAGGGGGACGGCGAGGGCGAGGACAAGGAGAACCTGGTGTCCCGGCCAGACCCGGGGAGCATGTGCGAGGAGGCGGTGGAGGAGCTGCACCACCGCCACCCGTTCCACGGCTTCGGGCAGCGGCGGCAGCCGGAGGCGATGCTGCTGCTCAGCCAGTGATCGGGGCTTCAGGAGAGGGATGAGCGCCGTCTTCTCCCCCCTGTACTGTATGTCGGTGTCAGCGTGTGATCTGAATCTGAAGAAGAAGAAGAAGAAGAGCGTGTGCGAGGTCAGTGGTTTGCTGACGTTGCTGAATGCTTAGCTAATTTTCTTCATCTCTCGTGTCGTACTTGTACATTCTCTTGACCCCGTTCCTCGAGCAACGTCTGAACTGCGTTCAAAGCGTATCCCTCTGAACTGTGTTCCTGTTGTCTGAATTTGATAGTACATGAATGAACGCGGAACAAGAACTTCTGAACCCAGGACGCAAAGTTCTCAACTTGACAAATGAACAGGTTCCAAGCACGTCATGCAATCTACTACGTACATCTGATTATAATTTACCGTAGAAGATAGGTGGGTGGAACCAAAGATTCTCAGAAGTTCACTGAATATGTACTGCGAATTATGTGCTTCCTTCCAGTTCTAGCAGAGGAAAATCAGGCAAGGCTTACCCCAGCAGAGGAAGATCACAGAACACAGATTCGTGTTCCACGCCAGTTTCTCTGTAGAAACCCCCGGTGTAAAATTTCTTCATCAAAGCCTAGCTTTTGACGCTTTCAGTTTCAGTGCAGACACGCGTAAAAGCCTTCTTCTTTTCTCATGCCAATGGTAGTCATCAGCACATCACATGGTTTACGGCCATGACTCGAATGGATTTCAACCTACTCTTTCCATACAGCTACAGCAATAGTTGCTACACTTGCTAGTACTGGTAAAGGAGAGCGCCAAATGAACCTGCTGCCCAAGAAAATGCATAGCACGGCAAAGATCAATATGCAAAGCAAATGTTCAGCATTACCAACTGTTTGGTAGTACCTTTTTTCACTTTTTGGCTCTGCCAACAAGCTGCCAAATTTCAGTGTTCAAAATACGTGGCTGCATACAAATCAAAATACTTTGGCAATGCCTACTTTATGTTATGTAAGTACAAGTTTCCGACAGTTAAACATAAAAATTATAATGAAAATTAAGCACACACATCCCAAAGTAGTCCAAAAGGCCAGGGCATAGGCGTGAATCCCCGAAAGAAAGCAACATACATACAGCAAAGTAGGAAAGATAATAGAACGAAATGACTGGACATCCATCGTTTCAAAAGAGGTGAAAAGAATGTGCTGCATGGGTTCAGAAACATGTGGTGAAGTGGCACCCCATAAACCATTTACTTTCTTCAGAAAGCAGTCGACAAGTGGATTTTGTGGCCATCAAACACACAGCCCAAGGGATAAGAAAAATCACCGGAATCAGCTGGTAAAAGTTCTTGCATTCCGCTGCCCTCACAAAACGAAAAATGTTATTCCTTCATAATTGTACTAAAGCTGCGACATTTAATTTGGATCGGACGGAGTATTTGGTTTCCCTGACGAAGAACATGAAACATTTTATGTCATGTAGTACTACAGATCTTGTTGCAGCTACCCCAAGACGATTCTATTTGATTTCCCAAGTATATAATCATAAAAAGAAACGCAGTACAATAATATGCACATGCTACCGAGTGACCACAAAATAACTTCCACTGCTGTATCAGTCAAGAGTCTCCACTGAGCACTGACACCAAATGTGCCCTACCAGTTTGGATCATCTGAATTTTCTTCATGACTTTTTAATCCATCTAATTATTACTAGCATGTGGTGTGTCTAAGTTATATCCTTTCACATATTTCAAATCCTTAAAAAGCCACAGTAAACAATCCTGGAAAACTATTATGGCTAAGAATACAGAAGCATGTCTAATTTTCCTTGGACTCCAGTCCACAGACAAACAGATTATTTCCTACAATAATGTGATGTCAACTGCTCCGTAATTCTGCGCCACTCGCAAAAAGAACAAGAAAATGCGGCATATATCACTGAAAACGCTGATTTAATCTGTTTTTACATTTTTCGACAAATTATAAAATTCTACAACCACTTGTAGTAACTATGCAAAGTACATGCAGATACATCACATGTGTGCAGTTCTTCTCTTGGAGAGCATATGCCAGATTTCCATTGTGCCCATTTTATGTGGCAGCACCATAGCACATGGAACAACAAAAATGGATATCACATACCCCATTGTTGCACACTTGCAGTACTCAACTCAAGTAGTTAAAACTACACCAAAGCGGTTAAACTGAGCTTACAGAAAAGAGGCAAAAATTCAGACAAGGAGCCTGAGAAAATCAAAATCAAATTCTTCACCAACAAAGTTCGGAAACATTAACCTCCTTAACCTATTCGGCATAGATGAATTTCAACTAGGACGTTGGTGAATTTCAACAATCGCATAAATGTAAGCTGTACGTATCACCATTAGTTCGCTCTGGGCAAGTACACGTAGGAGGCAGATGAATAGTGCAATGGCGGAGTTAACAGCGCTGTACTATCTACAGTACATCATGAGGAAGACCTCAGCCTCAGGGTGTGCAAGAAAGACATACAGTAGATGCAAATGCATGAGGCGGTACTTTTCGTGGGCCTTCTCGTTTTATTGCAGGCTGTAGATGGGCCACGGCCAACCCCACAACAATTAACTGAAACATCGATTTGTCACTTCTCCAGCACACCTACCATCATCATCATCAGCCCAAGACCTTGACTCTTTCTCGACCAGGAGAGAGATCTGGACGCTCAACAACAGTCCACACAGCGCTACACTTCATTTCTTTTCCCTGACACGAAACCACCCAGTTCATATGGTAAATGCTTCGTCAATCTGAACAGTACGTCCCAGATCTGAGCATCTTTTTTCTTCTTCTCTGTTTTACTGTGGTAGAGATAATGCTCACTTATTGAATATCAAACTGGCCAAAGGAGTTGGGTGAAAGTCCAAATGTTTTTTTCTTGGTGGATTTTCCTTAACAGACTTGAAACTCTCACAAAATATCACAAGG
Organism: Triticum aestivum; assembly: GCF_018294505.1. Taxonomy (NCBI): domain Eukaryota; kingdom Viridiplantae; phylum Streptophyta; class Magnoliopsida; order Poales; family Poaceae; genus Triticum; species Triticum aestivum. The sequence continues at coordinate 607,207,371 of NC_057800.1, forward strand.
GTGCAACTTTGGAAACAATGGGTAAGTTTATCCTTGCATGGATAAAATTCAAGAAATAATTGCAGATTCCCTTTGAAACCGGATGAATTATCAGTTCCATTCCATGGCTCAACGGTAGCTGCCACATGGTGGAATAGGCCCATCTTCGTTGGACCCACCCCGCTCGCAAATTATAGCAAAACTACAAGCAAGTAAGATCATTCTGAACATGATCGCTCTGACTGAATGTTAGGAACAGCCGGACAGGACTACAGCTACCACTACCAGGGGTCTCTCACTAGTATTCCCTCCGTTCCGAATTACTCGTCGTAGAAATGAATGTATCTAGATGTATTTTAGTTCTAGATACATCCATTTCTGCGACGAGTAATATGGAACGGAGGGAGTACATGTGTGTTGTCAAGTGTTCATACAGTAGTGGCAAGGAAGGATGTACTCCAAACGAGCGCTGCTAGGCACATAATGCTAGCAGTGCGGAGTCACAAACTCGCACAAACAGTAAGTCATATGATCGGTAACTTGAAGCATCAGATTTTAGTTTCTTACTATCAGAATACACTATACATATGATCACACAATCAGTCCGTTTTTGGCGTCTGAACCTTAGACAAAGTGCCCAAAAAACACACTGTCAGACTTTGGTTCCTGCACTGCACCATGGTCAAGATCGGCGTGCACTGACATGTGGTAGGGTTCAGTCGATCGTATTTACAGCGTGCGCCATGAGTAGAGCAGAGTAGAGTAGGGCAATGTCAGCAGCAGAATCTAATGCGCGGTTGACGGCCAGACCGCGTTCGCAGCTCAGCTCAGCTGGCCAGCCCATTCCCACTCACCTGTCTCTTTCTATCCCCTCGTACCCAGGGAAGGAACCCACCTTCTAGCCCCGGGTAAGCAGGTAAACATGACACCGATCTGCCATGCTAATTCTCTACCCCATTTGGAAAATGGAACCGCAAAGATCAACGGAACTGAACACAGGGAATGCATAGATTTCTACACATGGTATTATTATTATTATTATCATTTCCCTAATCAGGTGAAGAAACGAGAAATAATGGCTACTACTGCTGCTACAATGGCCTCTACGGAACCCTCTCCCCAATCCAATGGCGACCGGAGGTGTACACATTCGGTTTCGATCAGACGAGAGAGGAAATGGTGGAAGAAGAGGGAAAAATTGAGAATGCAAGGCACCACCTGGATCTCATAGCAGAGGTAGGAGCAGGCAGACCAATCCTATTCCTGTACACCACCAGTTCGCGTTTCTTGCTGGTGCTGATGATGGCTTGCTGTCCTGGCCGCGCAGGGCCGGCGGGGACGACAGCTTCGTCGGCGGCGTCCGCGGGCCATCGGAGACGTCTGGGGTCATGGTGGCGGGAGGGGTGGCAGCTCCGGGGTTAATGGTGTTCCCGCGGCTGAACATTTCCTTGGGCAGCAGGACCTTGGAGACGGCGAAGACCGCCACGGGATTCTGGTCGAACACCGTGCGGGTGATGGACGCCTGCACGACGCCGGTGTCGATGGCGACGGAGCCGTTGAAGCGCGTGATGTTGAGCGTGAAGCGGCCGGCCTCGGTGCACTCGGTGGCGAGCGTGGGCTGGACGGGGTTCACGATGGACTCCAGGGACCCCAGCGGGTAGTAGGAGTGCAGCACGTGGAAGCGCAGCACCACGGCCTTGCGGTCGGCGGGGAGGGACTGGAGGCGGTCGGTGGCGGGGAGGGCCGCGAAGGCGTCGTCGGTTGGGACGAAGATGGTGATGCCGGCGCCGCGCTCGTCGGCCTCGAAGTCGTCCGCCACGCCCGAGGCCTCGAGCATGGAGGCGGCCACGTTGAAGCCGCGCGCGTCGGTGAGGACGCGGGTGATGTTCACCGCCGGGGACGGGCGGGTCTCGGAGCCCGACGCGGCGATGTCGAAGCCGGAGGGCACGATGAGGCCGCCCACGGCCAGCACGCTGAGGTTGTACGGCTCCCTGGTCACGGCGCCGAGGACGGTGGCGTTCGACCCCGGGGACGGGGACGGCGAGCGGACGACGACGGCGGAGCTGCTGCTGCCGCCGCCCGCGGCAGTGGCCGTGAGGTTGACGGCGCCGAGGTCGGAGGGCGCGCGGCCGGTGGTCTGGAAGAGCGTGGTGACGAGCCTGCCCGAGGCGGGGACGCGGGCGAGGTCGGGCGGGGAGAGGTACTCGAGGAGGACGTGGTAGCGCAGCACGTCGGCGAGGTCGGCGCCGGCGGCCGCGGCGAAGGCGGAGGGCGAGCGCGGCAGGTTGGCGTTGGGCACGGCCAGCAGCGTGAGCGACGACCGCCCCGCCAGCTCCGCGGCCACCGGGGAGGACGCGAGCAGCCGCGCGAAGTCGGAGAAGCCGGGGAACGCCGCGAGCACGGCCGTCACGTTGACCCCGGCGGCCGGGGCCGGCAGCAGCAGCAGCAGCAGCGCGGCGGCGAGCAGGGCCGGCAGCCCGGGCGCGAGGCGCGGGGCGGGAGCGGGAGGGGAGCCTCTCCCCATCCTCGTGGGCTGGAGTGGAGTGAGGTGGGAGAAGATGGCCGAGGAGTGAAGCGGGGCACGGGAGGAAGGTGACGATGATGCGGGGGAATTTTCCGCGATTTTCTTGCGAGTTATCTGACGAGTGAGGATTCACTGTCGAGTTTATTAATGGCGTGGGAGTGTGAGTGTGTAGGTGGGTTGGATTCTCGCGGCTGCGTACGCCAGCTCGCAAAGTCTACCATGGAAGGAAGGGAGCTTTTTTCTCTTTGCGAAGTGTGTAGCGCAGTGCTGTGCGTGTTGCGTGCGTCGCGTCACGTGTGCGTTGGTACTGCTCGACAGAATGATGGCGCTCGAGGCGTCATTCTAGGCCGGGTCACGCACTGCGAAAAATGAAACTGTTTTAGAGCATCTCCAACAGCCCCCGGACACGCCACGCGCTAAAAGCATCTTCAGCCGTGTCTCAGGAAGGGAAGACCTCTTCAGACGATTTTTTCATGCCGGTGCCAAAAAACGGCCAAGCCGCGTCACCAGGAGCCTGATTTTCGCCGGCCTTGGCCAAAATCAGCCGGCGGACCCAGGCAGAACCCGGCGCACTGAGGGGCGCCCGGGGATGCCGGGGCGAGAGGTTTTGGCGGGAAAGGGCTGCGGGCCAGCCGCGTCAGCGACACCGCCCTCGTCTTCCCCCGACGCCTTGGTTTCCCACGGGGAATCAATGGCAAGGTTGCCGCCGGTCAGCCTTGCCATTGATTCCTCACGGACGGCGCGTCATGGGGTGGCGCGCCGACGCCTCCCCTCCCTCGCACGCGCACACACGTGCACGGCGCGGCTATATAAGCCGGCGGCCTCCCTCGCCTGGCCACACCAGCCCCAAACGCCAAGCTCTCTCTCTCTCCCGTGCGCCGCCGCCGAGCCTCCCTCTCCCTCTCCAGCACGTACGCCGCCGAGCCCTCCCTCTCCCCTCCCGATGGCCGAGCGTTACCCCGGCGACGAGGCGGCGACCAACGGCTTCGCCCGCCGTTCGCTCCGCGAACAGGAGTCGTGGCTCCTGTTTCAGGCCAACTGTAACACCCTCGATGCGACTATATCTCCCACGTGTCGAGGCACGACTTAGAGGCATAATCGCATTGAAGGCATATGTCGCAAGTTAGGCAATCTTCACAAACATCCCATGTAATATAATTAATAAAAGGGGAGATAACATAGTTGGCTTACACTCGCCACGTCAATCAAGGTACATAAATAACATTACATCATCCAAACACTCATGGCCCGACTACGGCGCCAAAATAAAAGACAATCCAACATGTGACACGGTCCCGATCACCCCGAACTGGGCACCACTACTGATCATCAGGAAAGGAAACATAGTATCGTTGAGAGTCCTCGTTGAACTCCCACTTGAGCTCGAGCGCGTCCCCCTGGAGCGGAATCATCAGGCCCTGCATCTGGTGTAATAGTAATCTGTGAGCCACAGGGGACTCAGCAATCTCGCACCCTCTCGATCAAGACTATTTAAGCTTAATAGGTGTGGCAAGGTAAATATAAGTGGAGCTGCAGCAAGCGACTAGCATATATGGTGACTAACCTATTCGCAAAAGAGAGCGAGAAGAGGAGGCAAAGCGCGAGCGAGAAACTAGAGAACAACCTGCGCAAGCATTACTCCAACACCGTGACCACTTTCCGGACTCCACCAAAAAGAGGCCATCACGGTAACACACTCAGTTGATTCAATTTAATTAAATTAAGGTTCAAGTTATCTACAACCGGACATTAACAAATTCCCATCTGCCCATAACCGCGGGCACGGCTTTCGAAAGTTCAAATCCCTGCAGGGGAGTCCCAACTTAGCCCAGTCAACGAAGGAATAGACCTCCTCCCGAGACGTTCCGACCAGACTCGGTACCTCGGTTCTTCAAGACACTTCGACAGGTTAAAACTAATCCAGCAACACCGCCCGAATGTGTCGACAAATCCCGATAGGAGCTGCACATATCTCGTTCTCAGGGCACACCGGATGAGAAAGACGCCGGGTAGGCCAGCCCAGAGTTGCCCCTGGTAGCCCCGGACATCGCTCGGTTGGACCAACACTCAGAGGAGCACTGGCCCGGGGGGGCTAAAATAAGATGACCCTCGGGCTCCGGAAACCCAAGGGAAAAAGAGGCTAGGTGGCAAATGGTAAAACCAAGGTTGGGCATTGCTGGAAAAGCTTTAATCAAGGCGAACTATTAAGGGGTTCCCATTATAACCCAACCGCGTAAGGAACGCAAAATCCGGGAACATAACACCGATATGACGGAAACTAGGGCGGCAAGAGTGGAACAAAACACTAGACGGGAGGCCGAGCCTTCCACCCTTTACCAAGTATATAGATGCATTAAGATAACATGGCAATATAATGATATCCCAACAAGTAAATAAATGTTCCAACAAGGAACGGTCTCCAATCTTCACCTGCAACTAACAACGCTATAAGAGGGGCTGAGCAAAGCGGTAACATAGCCAAACAACGGTTTGCTAGGACATGGTGGGTTAGAGGTTTGACATGGCAAATTGGGAGGCTTGAAAGCAAATGGTAGGCATCGTAGCATTGGCATTGCAAAAGAGCGAGCATCTAGCAAAGCAAAGATAGTAGTGATTTCGAGGGTATGATCATCTTGCCTGCAAAGTTGTCAGAGTTGACTGGATCCTCGAAAGCAAACTCAACGGGCTCCTCGTTAGCGAACTCGTCTCCCGGCTCTACCCAAACAAGACAAACAAGCAAACAGAACACAATCAACCACGTGCAAAGCTCAAACAATATGATGCAAGGATGGTATGCTATGCGGGATGCGATGCGGGATGCATATGCAAGATTTGACAAGGGATGCATGAACCTGGCCCCAACTTGGAATACCAAGTATGCCACTAGAAAGATGAGATGAAATCGCTTGAAAACGATATAAAGATCACCGGAATCGGAGTTACGGTTTGGAAATGGCAAGCGATTCAAATATGACCACGATCTGCGATTTACAGCAAGTAGCCATCTAAATGCAATGAGATGAACATGCTACAGCACTCAAACATGACAACAAAATACATGGAAGGGATGCATTCAAGATGCTTAACAAAAGTCTAGCACTGAGCTACGGCCAATTCATCCATTAACAGGTACAAACAAGCATGGCAAAAAAGCATATGGTAAACAGATTTCAGACTTAGTGAAATTAACACTTGTTTGGAATTTCAGATCAGGTAGCACTCTTCGGAGCAACAAAACTACATGCTACAGGACCTCAACATGGCAAAGTATGTGAACAAAAGTCCCTTAGTGACCTTGAGCCAAAAGGGATCAGAAAACACTATTGCAAGCATGTGAACATAGCAAAAGCATAATCAGTTTTCAAACTTAGTGAAAACTGGCACATGCTGAAACAGATATCAAGTAGGCATGTTTACGAACTCGATGCACTCACTACGGAGCAATTCATGAAAATCTAAGTACACATCCATCAAGAATACATAAAATGCAAGCTAGACATGGCAAGAACAATAACATAGCATGCACGGATCAACTATAACATCATCGGCAAAATCGCTACCAAGTAGACAATCTGCCCAGATTCACGAAGTAGCAAAAGTAGAGCTCGATTGACTCAAGGTAGGGTGCTCCATAATTGCAAAGAAAGACATGGATGGATAGAACACTACAAGATTAGCAAAACATACTTACTGATCATCCTCAAAAGAGGCACGGATCACTAGGAAACAACATGAACATATGGCAACATGAGATAAACAGGTCAAGGACTTAGTGGAAATGCTAAGTCCCTGAAATCAGCATTACCAAGTGCCTCAGTTTGCAAGGTTGTGCTAGTCACCACACACATCACAAAAATACATGGGTTACACCTCTGGAAAGATGGCAAAACCCTTAACAAAACATATGTAGAGCTCATGGGCATATCATGCACACAATAATCATGGCAAAAATGACAAATATCTAAATGGAGTAGCAGATCTGACAATTATCTCAAGTAGCACTCTTCTAACAGTATTTCGGGCATCAAGATGAACTCAAATGAAAATGATGCAATGGAATGAAATGATGTACTCTCTGAGACAAACATCTTGATATGCTATATGCCCAAATCGGAGTTATGGATGCAAAGTTATAGCATGATGAAGATGGGCACATGAACTAGGGTTTCAGGAGAAAGTCAACCGGACGAGATCCAGACCTGCACGCTTCCCGAGGCGGTCGAACACTGTAGATGACGATGAACTCGCCAGAGAGGAGGGGCCGGCCGGAGTCGAAGTGGTCCGGCGAGGGAGTTGCCGGAGACGAGGGGAGGCTGGACGGCGGGGCGGCGTCCCCTGCGGCGGTTCCGGCCGCGGTGGCGGCGAGGCGACGATGGCGCAGACGGCCGGCGAGCAACGCGAGCGGCGGCGG